>NC_034183.2:66734458-66754458 GCF_002021735.2 Oncorhynchus kisutch
GTGTTGTGAGGAGGAAAGAGTGGCAGGGTGTAGTGTGTGAGGAGGAACGAGTGGCAGGGTGTAGTGTGTGAGGAGGAAAGAGTGGCAGGGTGTAGTCTGTGAGGAGGAAAGAGTTTCAGGGTGTAGTTTGTGAAGAGGAAAGAGTGGCAGGGTGTAGTGTGTGAGGAGGAAAGAGTGGGAGGGTATAGTCTGTGAGGACGAAAGAGTGGCAGGGTACAGTCTGCGAGGAGGAAAGAGTGGAGTGGCAGGGTACAGTCTGTGAGGAGGAAGAGTGGCATAGTGTAGTGTGTGAGGAGGAAAGAGTGGCAGGGTGTAGTCTGTGAGGACGAAAGAGTGGCAGGGTACAGTCTGAGAGGAGGAAAGAGTGGAGTGGCAGGGTACAGTCTGTGAGGAGGAAAGAGTGGCAGGATGTAGTGTGTGAGGAGGAAAGAGTGGCAGGGTGTAGTCTGTGAGGAGGAAAGAGTGGCAGGGTGTAGTTTGTGAAGAGGAAAGTGTGGCAGGGTGTAGTATGTGAGGAGGAAAGAGTGGCAGGGTGTATTCTGTGAGGGGGAAAGAGTGGCAGGGTGTAGAGTGTGAGGAGGAAAGAGTGGCAGGGTGTAGTGTGTGAGGAGGAAAGAGTGGCAGGGTGTAGTCTGTGAGGAGGAAAGAGTGGCAGGGTGTAGTGTGTGAGGAGGAAAGAGTGGCAGGGTACAGTCTGTGAGGAGGAAAGAGTGGCAGGGTGCAGTGTGTGAGGAGGAAAGAGTGGCAGGGTGTAGTGTGTGAGGAGGAAAGAGTGGCAGGGTGTAGTGTGTGAGGAGGAAAGAGTGGCAGGGTGTAGTGTGTGAGGAGGAAAGAGTGCAGGGTGTAGTGTTGAGGAGGAAAGAGTGGCAGGGTGTAGTCTGTGAGGAGGAAAGAGTGGCAGGATGTAGTGTGTGAGGAGGAAAGAGTGGCAGGGTGTAGTGTGAGAGGAGGAAAGAGTGGCAGGGTGTAGTCTGTGAGGACGAGAGAGTGGCAGGGTACAGTCTGTGAGGAGGAAAGAGTGGAGTGGCAGGGTACAGTCTGTGAGGAGGAAAGAGTGGCAAGATGTAGTGTGTGAGGAGGAAAGAGTGGCAGGGTGTAGTCTGTGAGGGGGAAAGAGTGGCAGGATGTAGTGTGTGAGGAGGAAAGAGTGGCAGGATGTAGTGTGTGAGGAGAAAAGAGTGGCAGGTGTAGTTTGTGAAGAGGAAAGAGTGGCAGGGTGTAGTGTGTGAGGAGGAAAGAGTGGCAGGGTGTAGTGTGTGAGGAGGAAAGAGTGGCAGGGTACAGTCTGTGAGGAGGAAAGAGTGGCAGGGTGCAGTGTGTGAGGAGGAAAGAGTGGCAGGGTGTAGTGTGTGAGGAGGAAAGAGTGGCAGGATGTAGTGTGTGAGGAGGAAAGAGTGGCAGGGTGTAGTGTGAGAGGAGGAAAGAGTGGCAGGGTGTAGTGTGAGAGGAGGAAAGAGTGGCAGGGTGTAGTCTGTGAGGACGAGAGAGTGGCAGGGTGTAGTCTGTGAGGAGGAAAGAGTGGCAGGATGTAGTGTGTGAGGAGGAAAGAGTGGCAGGGTGTAGTGTGTGAGGAGGAAAGAGTGGCAGGGTGTAGTGTGAGAGGAGGAAAGAGTGGCAGGGTGTAGTCTGTGAGGACGAGAGAGTGGCAGGGTACAGTCTGTGAGGAGGAAAGAGTGGAGTGGCAGGGTACAGTCTGTGAGGAGGAAAGAGTGGCAAGATGTAGTGTGTGAGGAGGAAAGAGTGGCAGGGTGTAGTCTGTGAGGGGGAAAGAGTGGCAGGATGTAGTGTGTGAGGAGGAAAGAGTGGCAGGATGTAGTGTGTGAGGAGAAAAGAGTGGCAGGGTGTAGTTTGTGAAGAGGAAAGAGTGGCAGGGTGTAGTGTGTGAGGAGGAAAGAGTGGCAGGGTACAGTCTGTGAGGAGGAAAGAGTGGCAGGGTGCAGTGTGTGAGGAGGAAAGAGTGGCAGGGTGTAGTGTGTGAGGAGGAAAGAGTGGCAGGGTGTAGTGTGTGAGGAGGAAAGAGTGGCAGGATGTAGTGTGTGAGGAGGAAAGAGTAGCAGGGTGTAGTGTGAGAGGAGGAAAGAGTGGCAGGGTGTAGTCTGTGAGGACGAGAGAGTGGCAGGGTACAGTCTGTGAGGAGGAAAGAGTGGCAAGATGTAGTGTGTGAGGAGGAAAGAGTGGCAGGGTGTAGTCTGTGAGGGGGAAAGAGTGGCAGGATGTAGTGTGTGAGGAGGAAAGAGTGGCAGGATGTAGTGTGTGAGGAGAAAAGAGTGGCAGGGTGTAGTTTGTGAAGAGGAAAGGTGGCAGGGTGTAGTGTGTGAGGAGGAAAGAGTGGCAGGGTGTAGTGTGTGAGGAGGAAAGAGTGGCAGGGTGTAGTGTGTGAGGAGGAAAGAGTGGCGGGGTGTAGTCTGTGAGGAGGAAAGAGTGCAGGATGTAGTGTGTGAGGAGGAAAGAGTGGCAGGGTGTAGTGTGTGAGGAGGAAAGAGTGGCAGGGGTGTAGTCTGTGAGGACGAGAGTGTGGCAGGGTACAGTCTGTGAGGAGGAAAGAGTGGAGTGGCAGGGTACAGTCTGTGAGGAGGAAAGAGTGGCAGGATGTAGTGTGTGAGGAGGAAAGAGTGGCAGGTGTAGTGTGAGAGGAGGAAAGAGTGGCAGGGTGTAGTCTGTGAGGACGAGAGAGTGGCAGGGTGTAGTCTGTGAGGAGGAAAGAGTGGGCAGGATGTAGTGTGTGAGGAGGAAAGAGTGGCAGGTGTAGTGTGTGAGGAGGAAAGAGTGGCAGGGTGTAGTGTGAGAGGAGAAAGAGTGGCAGGGTGTAGTCTGTGAGGACGAGATAAGTGCAGGGTACAGTCTGTGAGGAGGAAAGAGTGGAGTGGCAGGGTACAGTCTGTGAGGAGGAAAGAGTGGCAAGATGTATGTGTGAGGAGGAAAGAGTGGCAGGGTGTAGTCTGTGAGGGGGAAAGAGTGGCAGGATGTAGTGTGTGAGGAGGAAAAGAGTGGCAGGATGTAGTGTGTGAGGAGAAAAGAGTGGCAGGGTGTAGTTGTGAAGAGGAAAGAGTGGCAGGTTGTAGTGTGGTGAGGAGGAAAAGAGTGGCAGGGTGTAGTGTGTGAGGAGGAAAGAGTGGCAGGGTACAGTCTGTGAGGAGGAAAGAGTGGCAGGGTGCAGTGTGTGAGGAGGAAAAGAGTGTCAGGGTGTAGTGTGGTGAGGAGGAAAGAGTGGCAGGATGTAGTGTGTGAGGAGGAAAGAGTGGCAGGGTGTAGTGTGAGAGGAGGAAAGAGTGGCAGGGTGTAGTCTGTGAGGACGAGAGAGTGGCAGGGTACGTCTGTGAGGAGGAAAGAGTGGAGTGGCAGGGTACAGTCTGTGAGGAGGAAAGAGTGGCAAGATGTAGTGTGTGAGGAGGAAAGAGTGGCAGGGTGTAGTCTGTGAGGGGGAAAGAGTGGCAGGATGTAGTGTGTGAGGAGGAAAGAGTGGCAGGATGTAGTGTGTGAGGAGAAAAGAGTGGCAGGGTGTAGTGTGTGAAGAGGAAAGAGTGGCAGGGTGTAGTGTGTGAGGAGGAAAGAGTGGCAGGGTGTAGTGTGTGAGGAGGAAAGAGTGGCAGGGTGTAGTGTGTGAGGAGGAAAGAGTGGCGGGGTGTAGTCTGTGAGGAGGAAAGAGTGGCAGGATGTAGTGTGTGAGGAGGAAAGAGTGGCAGGGTGTAGTGTGTGAGGAGGAAAGAGTGGCAGGGTGTAGTCTGTGAGGACGAGAGTGTGGCAGGGTACAGTCTGTGAGGAGGAAAGAGTGGAGTGGCAGGGTACAGTCTGTGAGGAGGAAAGAGTGGCAGGATGTAGTGTGTGAGGAGGAAAGAGTGGCAGGGTGTAGTGTGCTAGGAGGAAAGAGTGGCAGGGTGTAGTTTGTGAAGAGGAAAGAGTGGCAGGGTGTAGTTTGTGAAGAGGAAAGAGTGCAGGGTGTAGTGTGTGAGGAGGAAAGAGTGGCAGGGTGTAGTCTGTGAGGACGAGAGTGTGGCAGGGTACAGTCTGTGAGGAGGAAAGAGTGGAGTGGCAGGGTACAGTCTGTGAGGAGGAAAGAGTGGCAGGATGTAGTGTGTGAGGAGGAAAGAGTGGCAGGGTGTAGTGTGCTAGGAGGAAAGAGTGGCAGGGTGTAGTTTGTGAAGAGGAAAGAGTGGCAGGGTGTAAGTTTGTGAAGAGGAAAGAGTGGCAGGGTGTAGTGTGTGAGGAGGAAAGAGTGGCAGGGTGTAGTGTGTGAGGAGGAAAGTGGCAGGGTGTCGTCTGTGAAGAGGAAAGAGTGTCAGGGTGTAGTCTGTGAGGAGGAAAGAGTGGCAGGGTGTTGTGTGTGAGGAGGAAAAAGTGGCAGGGTGTAGTGTGTGAGGAGGAAAGAGTGGCAGGATGTAGTGTGTGAGGAGGAAAGAGTGGCAGGGTGTAGTCTGTGAGGAGGAAAGAGTGGCAGGGTGTACTGTGTGAGGAGGAAAGAGTGGCAGGGTACAGTCTGTGAGGAGGAAAGAGTGGAGTGGCAGGGTACAGTCTGTGAGGTGGAAAGAGTGGCAGGATGTAGTGTGTGAGGAGGAAAAAGTGGCAGGGTGTAGTCTGTGAGGAGGAAAGAGTGGCAGGGTGTTGTGTGTGAGGAGGAAAAAGTGGCAGGGTGTAGTGTGTGAGGAGGAAAGAGTGGCAGGGTACAGTCTGTGAGGAGGAAAGAGTGGCAGGGTGCAGTGTGTGAGGAGGAAAGAGTGGCAGGGTGTAGTGTGTGAGGAGGAAAGAGTGGCAGGGTGTAGTGTGTGAGGAGGAAAGAGTGGCAGGATGTAGTGTGTGAGGAGGAAAGAGTGGCAGGGTGTAGTGTGTGAGGAGGAAAGAGTGGCAGGGTGTAGTGTGTGAGGAGGAAAGAGTGGCAGGGTGTAATGTGTGAGGAGGAAAGAGTGGCAGGGTGTAGTCTGTGAGGAGGAAAGAGTGGCAGGGTGTAGTGTGTGAGGAGGAAAGAGTGGCAGGGTGTAGTCTGTGAGGAGGAAAGAGTGGCAGGGTGTAGTGTGTGAGGAGGAAAGAGTGGCAGG
This sequence comes from Oncorhynchus kisutch, assembly GCF_002021735.2. Taxonomy (NCBI): domain Eukaryota; kingdom Metazoa; phylum Chordata; class Actinopteri; order Salmoniformes; family Salmonidae; genus Oncorhynchus; species Oncorhynchus kisutch. The sequence goes on from NC_034183.2 coordinate 66,739,489, forward strand.
GTGTAGTCTGTGAGGACGAAAGGGTGGCAGGGTACAGTCTGTGAGGAGGAAAGAGTGGAGTGGCAGGGTACAGTCTGTGAGGAGGAAACAGTGGCAGGGTGTATCCCGTGAGGAGGAAAGAGTGGCAGGGTGTAGCGTGTGAGGAGGAAAGAGTGGCAGGGTACAGTCTGTGAGGAGGAAAGAGGGGCAGGGTGCAGTGTGTGAGGAAGAAAGAGTGGCAGGGTGTAGTGTGTGAGGAGGAAAGAGTGGCAGGGTGTAGTCTGTGAGGAGGAAAGAGTGGCAGGGTGTTGTGTGTGAGGAGGAAAAAGTGGCAGGGTGTAGTGTGTGAGGAGGAAAGAGTGGCAGGATGTAGTGTGTGAGGAGGAAAGAGTGGCAGGGTGTAGTCTGTGAGGAGGAAAGAGTGTCAGGGTGTAGTCTGTGAGGAGGAACGAGTGGCAGGGTGTACTGTGTGAGGAGGAAAGAGTGGCAGGGTACAGTCTGTGAGGAGGAAAGAGTGGAGTGGCAGGGTACAGTCTGTGAGGTGGAAAGAGTGGCAGGATGTAGTGTGTGAGGAGGAAAGAGTGGCAGGGTGTAGTCTGTGAGGAGGAAAGAGTGGCAGGGTGTTGTGTGTGAGGAGGAAAAAGTGGCAGGGTGTAGTGTGTGAGGAGGAAAGAGTGGCAGGGTACAGTCTGTGAGGAGGAAAGAGGGGCAGGGTGCAGTGTGTGAGGAAGAAAGAGTGGCAGGGTGTAGTGTGTGAGGAGGAAAGAGTGGCAGGGTGTAGTGTGTGAGGAGGAAAGAGTGGCAGGGTGTAGTGTGTGAGGAGGAAAGAGTGGCAGGGTGTAGTGTGTGAGGAGGAAAGAGTGGCAGGGTGTAGTCTGTGAGGACGAGAGTGTGGCAGGGTACAGTCTGTGAGGAGGAAAGAGTGGAGTGGCAGGGTACAGTCTGTGAGGAGGAAAGAGTGGCAGGATGTAGTGTGTGAGGAGGAAAGAGTGGCAGGGTGTAGTGTGCTAGGAGGAAAGAGTGGCAGGATGTAGTCTGTGAGGAGGAAAGAGTGTCAGGGTGTAGTCTGTGAGGAGGAACGAGTGGCAGGGTGTACTGTGTGAGGAGGAAAGAGTGGCAGGGTACAGTCTGTGAGGAGGAAAGAGTGGCAGGATGTAGTGTGTGAGGAGGAAAGAGTGGCAGGGTGTAGTCTGTGAGGAGGAAAGAGTGTCAGGGTGTAGTCTGTGAGGAGGAAAGAGTGGCAGGATGTAGTGTGTGAGGAGGAAAGAGTGGCAGGGTGTAGTCTGTGAGGAGGAAAGAGTGTCAGGGGTGTAGTCTGTGAGGAGGAAAAAGTGGCAGGGTGTAGTGTGTGAGGAGGAAAGAGTGGCAGGGTACAGTCTGTGAGGAGGAAAGAGTGGCAGGGTGCAGTGTGTGAGGAGGAAAGAGTGGCAGGGTGTAGTGTGTGAGGAGGAAAGAGTGGCAGGGTGTAGTGTGTGAGGAGGAAAGAGTGGCAGGATGTAGTGTGTGAGGAGGAAAGAGTGGCAGGGTGTAGTGTGTGAGGAGGAAAGAGTGGCAGGGTGTAGTGTGTGAGGAGGAAAGAGTGGCAGGGTGTAATGTGTGAGGAGGAAAGAGTGGCAGGGTGTAGTCTGTGGAGGAGGAAAGAGTGGCAGGGTGTAGTGTGTGAGGAGGAAAGTGTGGCAGGGTGTAGTGTGTGAGGAGGAAAGAGTGGCAGGGTGTAGTCTGTGAGGAGGAAAGAGTGGCAGGGTGTAGTGTGTGAGGAGGAAAGAGTGGCAGGGTGTAGTCTGTGAGGACGAAAGGGTGGCAGGGTACAGTCTGTGAGGAGGAAAGAGTGGAGTGGCAGGGTACAGTCTGTGAGGAGGAAAGAGTGGCAGGGTGTATCCCGTGAGGAGGAAAGAGTGGCAGGGTGTAGTGTGTGAGGAGGAAAGAGTGGCAGGGTACAGTCTGTGAGGAGGAAAGAGGGGCAGGGTGCAGTGTGTGAGGAGGAAAGAGTGGCAGGGTGGTAGTGTGTGAGGAGGAAAGAGTGGCTGGGTGTAGTGTGTGAGGAGGAAAGAGTGGCAGGGTGTAGTGTGTGAGGAGGAAAGAGTGGCAGGTGTAGTCTGTGAGGAGGAAAGAGTGGCCGGGTGTAGTGTGTGAGGAGGAAAGAGTTGCAGGGTGTAGTGTGTGAGGAGGAAAGAGTGGCAGGGTGTAGTCTGTGAGGAGGAAAGAGTGGCAGGGTGTAGTTTGTGAGGAGGAAAGAGTGGCAGGGTGTAGTGTGTGAGGAGGAAAGAGTGGCAGGTGTAGTCTGTGAGGAGGAAAGAGTGGCAGGGTGTAGTGTGTGAGGAGGAAAGAGTGGCAGGGTGTAGTGTGTGAGGAGGAAGAGTGGCAGGGTGTAGTCTGTGAGGAGGAAAGAGTGGCAGGGTGTAGTGTGTGAGGAGGAAAGAGTGGCAGGGTACAGTCTGTGAGGAGGAATGAGTGGAGTGGCAGGGTACAGTCTGTGAGGTGGAAAGAGTGGCAGGATGTAGTGTGTGAGGAGGAAAGAGTGGCAGGTTGTAGTCTGTGAGGAGGAAAGAGTGGCAGGGTTTAGTGTGTGAGGAGGAAAAAGTGGCAGGGTGTAGTGTGTGAGGAGGAAAGAGTGGCAGGGTACAGTCTGTGAGGAGGAAAGAGTGGCAGGGTGCAGTGTGTGAGGAGGAAAGAGTGGCAGGGTGTAGTGTGTGAGGAGGAAAGAGTGGCAGGGTGTAGTGTGTGAGGAGGAAAGAGTGGCAGGGTGTAGTGTGTGAGGAGGAAAGAGTGGCAGGATGTAGTGTGTGAGGAGGAAAGAGTGGCAGGGTGTAGTGTGTGAGGAGGAAAGAGTGGCAAGGTGTAGTGTGTGAGGAGGAAAGAGTGGCAGGGTGTAGTGTGTGAGGAGGAAAGAGTGGCAGGGTGTAGTCTGTTAGGAGGAAAGAGTGGCAGGGTGTAGTGTGTGAGGAGGAAAGAGTGGCAGGGTGTAGTCTGTGAGGAGGAAAGAGTGGCAGGGTGTAGTGTGTGAGGAGGAAAGAGTGGCAGGGTGTAGTCTGTGAGGACGAAAGGGTGGCAGGGTACAGTCTGTGAGGAGGAAAGAGTGGAGTGGCAGGGTACAGTCTGTGAGGAGGAAAGAGTGGCAGGGTGTATCCCGTGAGGAGGAAAGAGTGGCAAAGTGTAGTGTGTGAGGAGGAAAGAGTGGCAGGGTACAGTCTGTGAGGAGGAAAGAGGGGCAGGGTGCAGTGTGTGAGGAGGAAAGAGTGGCAGGGTGTAGTGTGTGAGGAGGAAAGAGTGGCAGGGTGTAGTGTGTGAGGAGGAAAGAGTGGCAGGGTGTAGTGTGTGAGGAGGAAAGAGTGGCAGGTGTAGTCTGTGAGGAGGAAAGAGTGGCAGGGTGTAGTGTGTGAGGAGGAAAGAGTGGCAGGGTGTAGTGTGTGAGGAGGAAAGAGTGGCAGGGTACAGTCTGTGAGGAGGAAAGAGTGGCAGGATGTAGTGTGTGAGGAGGAAAGAGTGGCAGGGTGTAGTCTGTGAGGACGAAAGGGTGGCAGGGTACAGTCTGTGAGGAGGAAAGAGTGGAGTGGCAGGGTACAGTCTGTGAGGAGGAAAGAGTGGCAGGGTGTATCCCGTGAGGAGGAAAGAGTGGCAGGGTGTAGTGTGTGAGGAGGAAAGAGTGGCAGGGTACAGTCTGTGAGGAGGAAAGAGGGGCAGGGTGCAGTGTGTGAGGAGGAAAGAGTGGCAGGGTGTAGTGTGTGAGGAGGAAAGAGTGGCAGGGTGTAGTGTGTGAGGAGGAAAGAGTGGCAGGGTGTAGTGTGTGAGGAGGAAAGAGTGGCAGGTGTAGTCTGTGAGGAGGAAAGAGTGGCAGGGTGTAGTGTGTGAGGAGGAAAGAGTGGCAGGGTGTAGTGTGTGAGGAGGAAAGAGTGGCAGGGTGTAGTCTGTGAGGAGGAAAGAGTGGCAGGGTGTAGTGTGTGAGGAGGAAAGAGTGGCAGGGTACAGTCTGTGAGGAGGAATGAGTGGAGTGGCAGGGTACAGTCTGTGAGGTGGAAAGAGTGGCAGGATGTAGTGTGTGAGGAGGAAAGAGTGGCAGGTTGTAGTCTGTGAGGAGGAAAGAGTGGCAGGGTTTAGTGTGTGAGGAGGAAAAAGTGGCAGGGGTGTAGTGTGTGAGGAGGAAAGAGTGGCAGGGTACAGTCTGTGAGGAGGAAAGAGTGGCAGGGTGCAGTGTGTGAGGAGGAAAGAGTGGCAGGGTGTAGTGTGTGAGGAGGAAAGAGTGGCAGGGTGTAGTGTGTGAGGAGGAAAGAGTGGCAGGGTGTAGTGTGTGAGGAGGAAAGAGTGGCAGGATGTAGTGTGTGAGGAGGAAAGAGTGGCAGGGTGTAGTGTGTGAGGAGGAAAGAGTGGCAAGGTGTAGTGTGTGAGGAGGAAAGAGTGGCAGGGTGTAGTGTGTGAGGAGGAAAGAGTGGCAGGGTGTAGTCTGTTAGGAGGAAAGAGTGGCAGGGTGTAGTGTGTGAGGAGGAAAGAGTGGCAGGGTGTAGTCTGTGAGGAGGAAAGAGTGGCAGGGTGTAGTGTGTGAGGGAGGAAAGAGTGGCAGGGTGTAGTCTGTGAGGACGAAAGGGTGGCAGGGTACAGTCTGTGAGGAGGAAAGAGTGGAGTGGCAGGGTACAGTCTGTGAGGAGGAAAGAGTGGCAGGGTGTATCCCGTGAGGAGGAAAGAGTGGCAAAGTGTAGTGTGTGAGGAGGAAAGAGTGGCAGGGTACAGTCTGTGAGGAGGAAAGAGGGGCAGGGTGCAGTGTGTGAGGAGGAAAGAGTGGCAGGGTGTAGTGTGTGAGGAGGAAAGAGTGGCAGGGTGTAGTGTGTGAGGAGGAAAGAGTGGCAGGGTGTAGTGTGTGAGGAGGAAAGAGTGGCAGGTGTAGTCTGTGAGGAGGAAAGAGTGGCAGGGTGTAGTGTGTGAGGAGGAAAGAGTGGCAGGGTGTAGTGTGTGAGGAGGAAAGAGTGGCAGGGTACAGTCTGTGAGGAGGAAAGAGTGGAGTGGCAGGGTACAGTCTGTGAGGTGGAAAGAGTGGCAGGATGTAGTGTGTGAGGAGGAAAGAGTGGCAGGTTGTAGTCTGTGAGGAGGAAAGAGTGGCAGGGTTTAGTGTGTGAGGAGGAAAAAGTGGCAGGGTGTTGTCTGTGAGGAGGAAAGAGTGGCAGGGTGTAGTGTGTGAGGAGGAAAGAGTGGCAGGGTGTAGGGGTGTGAGGAGGAAAGAGTGGCAGGGTACAGTCTGTGAGGAGGAAAGAGTGGCAGGGTGCAGTGTGTGAGGAGGAAAGAGTGGCAGGGTGTAGTGTGTGAGGAGGAAAGAGTGGCAGGGTGTAGTGTGTGAGGAGGAAAGAGTGGCAGGGTGTAGTGTGTGAGGAGGAAAGAGTGGCAGGATGTAGTGTGTGAGGAGGAAAGAGTGGCAGGGTGTAGTGTGTGAGGAGGAAAGAGTGGCAAGGTGTAGTGTGTGAGGAGGAAAGAGTGGCAGGGTGTAGTGTGTGAGGAGGAAAGAGTGGCAGGGTGTAGTCTGTTAGGAGGAAAGAGTGGCAGGGTGTAGTGTGTGAGGAGGAAAGAGTGGCAGGGTGTAGTCTGTGAGGACGAAAGGGTGGCAGGGTACAGTCTGTGAGGAGGAAAGAGTGGAGTGGCAGGGTACAGTCTGTGAGGAGGAAAGAGTGGCAGGGTGTATCCCGTGAGGAGGAAAGAGTGGCAGGGTGTAGTGTGTGAGGAGGAAAGAGTGGCAGGGTACAGTCTGTGAGGAGGAAAGAGGGGCAGGGTGCAGTGTGTGAGGAGGAAAGAGTGGCAGGGTGTAGTGTGTGAGGAGGAAAGAGTGGCAGGGTGTAGTGTGTGAGGAGGAAAGAGTGGCAGGGTGTAGTGTGTGAGGAGGAAAGAGTGGCAGGTGTAGTCTGTGAGGAGGAAAGAGTGGCAGGGTGTAGTGTGTGAGGAGGAAAGAGTGGCAGGGTGTAGTGTGTGAGGAGGAAAGAGTGGCAGGGTGTAGTCTGTGAGGAGGAAAGAGTGGCAGGGTGTAGTGTGTGAGGAGGAAAGAGTGGCAGGGTACAGTCTGTGAGGAGGAAAGAGTGGCAGGATGTAGTGTGTGAGGAGGAAAGAGTGGCAGGTTGTAGTCTGTGAGGAGGAAAGAGTGGCAGGGTGTAGTGTGTGAGGAGGAAAGAATGGCAGGGTGCAGTGTGTGAGGAGGAAAGAGTGGCAGGGTGTAGTGTGTGAGGAGGAAAGAGTGGCAGGGTGTAGTGTGTGAGGAGGAAAGAGTGGCAGGGTGTAGTGTGTGAGGAGGAAAGAGTGGCAGGGGTGTAGTGTGTGAGGAGGAAAGAGTGGCAGGGTGTAGTGTGTGAGGAGGAAAGAGTGGCAGGGTGTAGTGTGTGAGGAGGAAAGAGTGGCAGGGTGTAGTGTGTGAGGAGGAAAGAGTGGCAGGGTGTAGTCTGTGAGGACGAAAGAGTGGCAGGGTACAGTCTGTGAGGAGGAAAGAGTGGCAGGGTGTAGTGTGTGAGGAGGAAAGAGTGGCAGGGTGTAGTCTGTGAGGAGGAAAGAGTGGCAGGGTGTAGTGTGTGAGGAGGAAAGAGTGGCTGGATGTAGTGTGTGAGGAGGAAAGAGTGGCAGGATGTAGTCTGTGAGGAAGAAAGAGTGGCAGGGTGTAGTCTGTGAGGAGGAAAGAGTGGCAGGGTGTAGTGTGTGAGGAGGAAAGAGTGGCAGGGTGCAGTGTGTGAGGAGGAAAGAGTGGCAGGGTACAGTCTGTGAGGAGGAAAGAGTGGAGTGGCAGGGTACAGTCTGTGAGGTGGAAAGAGTGGCAGGATGTAGTGTGTGAGGAGGAAAGAGTGGCAGGTTGTAGTCTGTGAGGAGGAAAGAGTGGCAGGGTGTAGTGTGTGAGGAGGAAAGAGTAGCAGGGTACAGTCTGTGAGGAGGAAAGAATGGCAGGGTGCAGTGTGTGAGGAGGAAAGAGTGGCAGGGTGTAGTGTGTGAGGAGGAAAGAGTGGCAGGGTGTAGTGTGTGAGGAGGAAAGAGTGGCAGGATGTAGTGTGTGAGGAGGAAAGAGTGGCAGGGTGTAGTCTGAGGAGGAAAGAGTGGCAGGATGTAGTGTGTGAGGAGGAAAGAGTGGCAGGGTGTAGTCTGTGAGGAGGAAAGAGTGTCAGGGTGTAGTCTGTGAGGAGGAAAGAGTGGCAGGGTTTAGTGTGTGAGGAGGAAAAAGTGGCAGGGTGTCTGTGAGGAGGAAAGAGTGGCAGGGTGTAGTGTGTGAGGAGGAAAGAGTGGCAGGGTGTAGTGTGTGAGGAGGAAAGAGTGGCAGGGTACAGTCTGTGAGGAGGAAAGAGTGACAGGGTGCAGTGTGTGAGGAGGAAAGAGTGGCAGGGTGTAGTGTGTGAGGAGGAAAGAGTGGCAGGGTGTAGTGTGTGAGGAGGAAAGAGTGGCAGGGTACAGTCTGTGAGTAGGAAAGAGTGGCAGGGTGCAGTGTGTGAGGAGGAAAGAGTGGCAGGGTGTAGTGTGTGAGGAGGAAAGAGTGGCAGGGTGTAGTGTGTGAGGAGGAAAGAGTGGAAGGGTGTAGTGTGTGAGGAGGAAAGAGTGGCAGGGTGTAGTCTGTGAGGAGGAAAGTGTGGCAGGGTGTAGTGTGTGAGGAGGAAAGAGTGGCAGGGTGTAGTGTGTGAGGAGGAAAGAGTGGCAGGGTGTAGTCTGTGAGGAGGAAAGAGTGGCAGGGTGTAGTGTGTGAGGAGGAAAGAGTGGCAGGGTGTAGTCTGTGAGGACGAAAGGGTGGCAGGGTACAGTCTGTGAGGAGGAAATAGTGGAGTGGCAGGGTACAGTCTGTGAGGAGGAAAGAGTGGCAGGGTGTATCCCGTGAGGAGGAAAGAGTGGCAGGGTGTAGTGTGTGAGGAGGAAAGAGTGGCAGGGTACAGTCTGTGAGGAGGAAAGAGGGGCAGGGTGCAGTGTGTGAGGAGGAAAGAGTGGCAGGGTGTAGTGTGTGAGGAGGAAAGAGTGGCAGGGTGTAGTGTGTGAGGAGGAAAGAGAGGCAGGGTGTAGTGTGTGAGGAGGAAAGAGTGGCAGGTGTAGTCTGTGAGGAGGAAAGAGTGGCAGGGTGTAGTGTGTGAGGAGGAAAGAGTGGCAGGGTGTAGTTTGTGAGGAGGAAAGAGTGGCAGGGTGTAGTCTGTGAGGAGGAAAGAGTGGCAGGGTGTAGTTTGTGAAGAGGAAAGAGTGGCAGGGTGTAGTGTGTGAGGAGGAAAGAGTGGCAGGGTGTAGTCTGTGAGGACCAAAGAGTGGCAGGGTACAGTCTGTGAGGAGGAAAGAGTGGCAGGGTGTAGTGTGTGAGGAGGAAAGAGTGGCAGGGTGATGTCTGTGAGGAGGAAAGAGTGGCAGGGTACAGTCTGTGAGGAGGAAAGAGTGGCAGGGTGCAGTGTGTGAGGAGGAGAGAGTGGCAGGGTGTAGTGTGTGAGGAGGAAAGAGTGGCAGGGTACAGTCTGTGAGGAGGAAAGAGTGGCAGGATGTAGTGTGTGAGGAGGAAAGAGTGGCAGGGTGTAGTCTGTGAGGAGGAAAGAGTGGCAGGGTGTAGTCTGTGAGGAGGAAAGAGTGGCAGGGTGTAGTGTGTGAGGAGGAAAGAGTGGCAGGGTGCAGTGTGTGAGGAGGAAAGAGTGGCAGGGTACAGTCTGTGAGGAGGAAAGAGTGGAGTGGCAGGGTACAGTCTGTGAGGTGGAAAGAGTGGCAGGATGTAGTGTGTGAGGAGGAAAGAGTGGCAGGTTGTAGTCTGTGAGGAGGAAAGAGTGGCAGGGTGTAGTGTGTGAGGAGGAAAGAGTGGCAGGGTACAGTCTGTGAGGAGGAAAGAATGGCAGGGTGCAGTGTGTGAGGAGGAAAGAGTGGCAGGGTGTAGTGTGTGAGGAGGAAAGAGTGGCAGGGTGTAGTGTGTGAGGAGGAAAGAGTGGCAGGATGTAGTGTGTGAGGAGGAAAGAGTGGCAGGGTGTAGTCTGAGGAGGAAAGAGTGGCAGGATGTAGTGTGTGAGGAGGAAAGAGTGGCAGGGTGTAGTCTGTGAGGAGGAAAGAGTGTCAGGGTGTAGTCTGTGAGGAGGAAAGAGTGGCATGGTGTAGTCTGAGGAGGAAAGAGTGGCATAGTGTAGTCTGAGGAGGAAAGAGTGGCATAGTGTAGTCTGTGAGGAGGAAAGAGTGGCATGGTTTAGTCTGTGAGGGGGAAAGAGTGTAGTAATGATGGAGAAATGGTCTGACTAGACAGAGAGTGGAAGCATTTGATTCCTTTACTAGTCTAACCCAGCTACAGTACTGTTACACAGAGATGACACCTGACTGTTAAAAAGCTTTTAAGTGCATCAGCTTTTAATGGGATTTTGATTTGTTTTTGGTTCTGTGTATGTGTGTAATTGTGTTTGTGTGTAGTAGTGTGTGCCCTTGTGTGTCTGAGCATGGCTGCTTCCGTGCGTTGGTCTGAGTCTGCGTAGCGTGCTGCTGCCTCTGTGCTGTGAGAGCCAACCATGCTGTTGTCTTATCCAATCACAGTCAGCTCGGCTGGGCAGGAGGCCTGACACAGCCAGTCCATAGGAGTAGAGGATGGAGAGACCGGAGAGAGGGAGTGAATGAGGTTAAGAGAGAGGGATAGAGACTGTGTAGCCTCTCTCCTTGCTCTCTATGTAATGGAGAGAGTGGGAGACTGTTACTGTTGGTCTCACGACGTTCTCTCGCGTGGAGCAGTACTTCCGCTCAGTGCAAACCACTGTTGGGGCTGATGGGAACAACCAGCGTGGGGTTTTAATTCCTCCATGCTGCCTTGCTCTTGCTCTCTCTTTCTGTTCTCATGCTTCTCCCTCCTTCCCTCTCTTCCATGCACCATCCTGCCATAAACATCCATTATGCCATAATCAAGTATCTCTCTCTCTCCACCCATGATATGCCTTGATAACTGACTGTTATTGTCATCATTCAGAGGTGTTCTAGATGTCTGTAGTCAATCTCATTGTGGGGAAATGAGACCTCTGGTATTCTACTCTTTAGAATGCACCTGCATTCAAACCAAGCCTTGATACAGAAAACCACTCTGTTATGAAACTGTTATGAAATGATAATGATAATGATAATGCATTTGTCTCCAAACCTTTTGTGTTTTGTATGGTTACATACCTCAGATAGATAAGCTTACAGTAAACGGAAAAGTTTTTTTTAAAAGAGGCATGTCAGACAGAGTTTGTAAAGTGAGCCTTGTATTCATCTCTATGCAACTACTGTATATTCAGATGGTGTGAACTCCTGCAGTGCACATGTTGTAAGGAAGAGGGAGTTTAGGGAGGGAGGAGGGGGAGAGAGAAAGAGAGGAGTAGAGAGAGTCTGCTCCAAGTACAGAGTTCTGTCTGCCTCTCCTTAGTCTATTGTGGTGCACTCTTTTACATGGGCTTCTATTGAACATCTAATCACTGAGTGATAGCCATGATTATGATTAATAGTTGTGAAGCCCCTATTGAGGGCCTGAATAAGCTGTCGATTGGAGGTTCTTCTGAAGGCCCTACTGACTCTCTGCAGTCCCTTCTTGTCCCCTTCAGGGCCCCATCCATCATCCACACTCTCCCAGGTGATTTGTCTCAAGGTTGTAAACTAGCTTGTCCGGCCAGGTTGTTTGCGGCGATCGAAGCAAACCAAATGCACTTGGCCGGAGTGATTAACGGGTTTGGACGTGACAGAAGTCAACAAGGGTCGCAACTATGACAGGTGACAAATGGACTTCATAGACTGAAGGATGAAGGAGGCAGATAGTGGATGTTTGTCTGCCAGTGGAGGCAGTTCCAGCTGGCCCTCTCATTCCCTCTCTCTCCCTCCTTTCATTCCCTCTCTCTCCCTCCTCTCATTCCCTCTCTCTCCCTCCTCTCATTCCCTCTCTCTCCCTCCTCTCATGGCTCTCTCTCCCTCCTCTCATTCCCTCTCTCCCTCCTCGCATTCCCTCTCTCCCTCCTCTCATTCCCTCTCTCTCCCTCCTCTCATTCCCTCTCTCTCCCTCCTCTCATTCCCTCTCTCTCCCTCCTCGCATTCCCTCTCTCCCTCCTCTCATTCCCTCTCTCTCCCTCCTCTCATTCCCTCTCTCTCCCTCCTCTCATTCCCTCTCTCCCTCCTCTCATTCCCTCTCTCCCTCCTCTCATTCCCTCTCTCTCCCTCCTCTCATTCCCTCTCTCTCCCTCCTCTCATTCCCTCTCTCCCTCCTCTCATTCCCTCTCTCTCCCTCCCTCTCTCTCCCTCCTCTCATTCCCTCTCTCTCCCTCCTCCCATTCCCTCTCTCCACTGGGTATTGATCCAGTCCTGCCAACCTGAGTGAAGGTGTGAGAGAGAGAGAGGGGCATCCATCACCTTCTGCCCTGGGCACTACCCTGTCACCCCACCCCGGCACCCATCCTCAACAGCCACCTCCACCCCTCCCGTCAGTCCGCTGTTTGACAGATGGCTGGGTAGCACACCCTCCCTCTCACCTTGGGCTGTGGAAGCATCTATCACCATGGCGATGGCGGTGAGAGAGACTCCTCTCATCACCCTGTCTCTAGTCAGGTCCCAGTCAGTGTGAGAGACAGTGTGTCTTGTCTATCTCAGGCCTGTCAGACAGACAGCACTTGAAGTTCAGTGTTTAACCCCCTGGACTCTACATGTCCCCCTCATCTGTTGAATTATCCACGATGAGGGGATGCTCAGTCCCGCAGACAGCATTCCACACAGGAAAAGTACCACATTAGTAGTGGTAGTTAGAAGCAAGCTTTTAGAAAGAACAAGAGTATATCTGAAGTGTTGTAGCGTTCTCTTCTTCTGAATTTCTGTGTGGTGAGAACCCCCCACATTATTATAGTAATAGTCTTCTTATTATCATAGGAAGACTAGCTAACACCACCACAATATAAATCCCCCATCTTTCCTAGCCCCCAGTTAAACTCAGCTATCTTTACAGTTTCTCATCCACTCTGTGTCGGAGTCTCCCTCAACCTGATCTATTATTTACATCCTCTGAGCATTCACACCTTTTCTGCCCCAAGCCATGTCTTTTCAAGGAGAGAGAGTATGGATTTAACTTACAATGTAAGCCACAATGCCTCCTTTAAATATGTAGTTTCATTTCAATTATGCCAATAAGCAGAGCTCCAGTAGCTGACAGGGTGATGTATGACTCAGTTCTGTGTCTCTACAAGCTATTTAATGGGGCTTCGCTCCATTGTAATGCTTCTGTTTCAGTGTTAGATTGTGTTTTCTGCGGCAGTAAAGATACCCCTCCCCTCTGCACCCATTCCTTCCCATGCATTTCAAATGCATCTGTGTCTTATCAGAGCCAATATGTTGGTTGATCCTTTACCCAGTTGTTCCATTTGCGAGCCATTTGAATGTGAAGGCAGGGCAGAGCAAGGGGAGAGCGGTGGAACGAGAGGGATGCTATCATGGCCTATTTATTTTAAAGACTGATTAAAAAGCCTTGTGTGTTCACCAGCAAGCGTGAAATGCCTCCCCCCCGGGACTCATCCAGTCATCAGGCCTAACATAACAAACGGCAATGGAAGCATTCTAATGGTGCTGCTGATGGCTTTTCTCTGTGCTGTGCTGTTATTGGTTTGGTGTGGGGAGAGGAGAGGAGAGCATTGGCCAGAGGGGGCCTCTTACACGCACTTTAAGGGGAGAGGATGAGAGGGAGAGGATGAGAGAGAGGGAGAGGATGAGAGGGAGGGAGAGGATGAGAGAGAGAGGATGAGAGGGAGGGAGGGAGACCAAATATGTTTGTTGTTTACAACTGTACACTTCCAGTTGCAAAGATATTAACTCTTACCCGTTGATGCTGTGAGGGTATGTACCTTTTCTATGAGTGTGTCTTTGTACATGTGTGCGTGCACATGAGTGTGTGTGCTGTGTTTGCGTCACATATAAAGTCAGAGAGATAGTGTGTGAAGTGTACCAGTCTAGTCTACTCAAACAGCATGTATGTTTACTGTATGTGGGTTTGTTTGTCAAAGGAAGGGAAATATACTGTATGCTCTTAGAATATGATGCTGCTTCATCACTATACCAGAGGGGATCATTTGGTTCACAGGATGCATCAACAGCAGGTACACAAACACTACAGGCATCAGTTACTCACACAATCAGAACTAGGGTTACGCAATTCTGGGGACGTTCAATAACTTTCAACCTTCAACTGGAAATGTTGCAACCCTAATCAGAAGTCAGGTGTATGTGTGTTCTCTCCAGGAGGCTTGGTGATATGGTAATCATTTCCTCATCTAGCTCTTTGTGATTGTCTTTCAAATAGTGTGTGAGTGTGTCTGCATGTTTCTGTGGATGCTTCTATTCTCCTGCCTGTGTTGGATGGATGATTAGATGTTGGAGACAAAGGCGCATCCTATAAGAAGCATATAAAACAAACAGTACTGTTCATCTAACTGACATTCTCCAACACTTGGGTTGTCATGACAACATTCACCCTGAATGAACACGGTCGTGTGCTACGTATTAAGTTGATATTTACAGATTTTGTTAGGGATTCAACTTTCTTGAACTTTTCCACATTTTTGCAGTTATGTAACAGTCACTAACCAGACATTTCTTTTTAGCGAGTCTTGTTCACATTTAGGTTCATTATTAGCATATTTACATGGGAAATCTATGATTGATAAATACATTTTTTTAAACTTTGAAATGAGTGACGTATACCCATTAATTATTGAAGAACTTAAAATGCCTCATGAACTTGGGCTCGTACCCAGTGATGTTGAAGCCACCGTGCCTCCATCTTGGCAGTCCCTCACCGTTGTAAAATAGATTTAGGAAGCTATAGAAATCCATGTATTAATGCCTACAGTTGTTTTTGTCACATTTATTTTGTTACAGACACCTTAATGTATACTTTTAAATGATATTATGTGAGCTAAACCTTAAAGTTAAACATTTAAACGTTTTCCTTAAATTATACTACAATAAAAAAATACATAAGACATGTCAATTTGTCCTTGAAACATTGAATTAACATACTGTGTAATACCATTAATTCCTATGGAGGACTGCTTCTTCTGAGGAGTACCAATATGGCTGACCAGTGGATTCAAAGCCTCTCATTGGCCCTTTTACATAGCATCAGCAATCCAGGGTCGTACCCCATCAGAACCCAAAATATAAGCTTGTTTTACTCCATTGTTCGTAAACAACATAATTGAAATCGAACACTGTATCGCCTTAAAACATGGTTAAAACTATAATGTTGATATCATGGATGGTCAGTCCTTGCATCCATAGCTCAGTCTATGAATTTGAGAGTGGTTACATTTCTCCAGCCCCATCCTTCACTTTTTTACTGAAACAGTGGGGGGTGTCAGTTTTGTTATTGTTTCAACTGCTGATTGTCCCTTTAAACATGTTTTGTCTACTGTGCAAAGCTCATAGCGTCCCTAAGGTTGAGGTGTTTGGCCACTTAATCACGTTCATATCTGTGTGGGTGTGTGAAGGTGTTTGTGTGAATACTCGGCTACATGTTTGTTCTGTCTTGTTGTGAAGACACCGCAGCAGGAGGATGAAAGCACATGTATTGTCCTGTCTTATAAGCTCTTGTTTATAAGACAAGAGCTTATAAGCTTGTTTTCCGTGCCCCTCTCTTTATCCAGTGTTACTCTGAAGCCTAAACCCAGACAGAGATGGAGGAGGAAGAGGTCAAGCCCCCTGAAGGCCCAGCCTGTTAGCAGGGTGAAATTGACCAGAGAGGAAAGAGGTGAGAGAGAGATACAGGGGGTGGACGGTGTGAAGAGGTGGGGGGGGGGGGGGGGGGGGGGGGGGACGCTGAATGTTGTGCCGTTCCCTTTAGCTCACCCGAGATCATTCATTTTCTCATTTAGTCGGAACAGTGGAGTGTGCAAAGTAGAACAGGAGTCCTGCCTACTAATGAGGACAGGGGAGACGAAATCGGGTTCGTTGGTGTGTGTGGACCTAGTCTAGACAGATAGGTAGGTTTAGACTTTGTTTTGGATTAGATCATTTGGTTCGTTGGTGTATGTGGACCTAGTCTAGACAGATAGGCAGGTT
>NC_034183.2:66756958-67004601 GCF_002021735.2 Oncorhynchus kisutch
TACGATAGTTCAGGATATATATTACGATTTAACAGGATATTCACTTAAACCTAGAAATTCTAAATAGATTTTTCAAGAACTGAAACATATTAATACTTTAACTTAAATGTTTAAGTTCTCTTCCAGTGCATTCTGACTGAGTTATATGACCAGTGTCATAAAATATTGTAATCAGTACTGAGTGGCACTTACACTGACTTTGAGCTTTACAACCACCATTTATTAAACCACTGTTTATCCAACTGTCATTTATTCAACCACTGTTTATCCAACCGCCTTTTATTCAACCACTGTTTATCCAACCGCCGTTTATTCAACCACTGTTTATCCAACCGCCGTTTATTCAACCGCCGTTGATTCAACCGCCGTTTATCCAACCTTCGTTTATTCAACCGCCGTTGATTCAACTGCCGTTTATTCAACCGCCTTTTATCCAACCACCGTTTATTCAACCTCCGTTTATTCAACCGCTGTTGATTCAACTGCCGTTTATCCAACCTCCGTTTATTCAACCGCCTTTTATCTAACCACCGTTTATTCAACCTCTGTTTATTCAACTGCTGTTGATTCAACTGCCGTTTATCCAACCTCCGTTTATTCAACCGCCTTTTATCCAACCACCGTTTATCCAACCGCCGTTTATTCAACCGCTGTTGATTCAACCGCTGTTGATTCAACCGCTGTTGATTCAACTGCCGTTTATCCAACCTCCGTTTTTTCAACCGCCTTTTATCCAACCACCGTTTATCCAACCTCCGTTTATTCAACCGCCTTTTATCCAACCACCGTTTATCCAACCTCCGTTTATTCAACCGCCTTTTATCCAACCACCGTTTATCCAACCTCCGTTTATTCAACCGCCTTTTATCCAACCACCGTTTATCCAACCACCGTTTATCCAACCTCCGTTTATTCAATCGCCGTTTATTCAACTGCCGTTTATTCAACCGCCTTTTATCCAACCACCGTTTATCCAACCTCCGTTTATTCAACCACCTTTTATCCAACCACCGTTTATCCAACCGTCGTTTATTCAACCGCCATTGATTCAACCGCCGTTTATCCACCCTCCGTTTATTCAACCGCCGTTTATTCAACTGTCGTTTATTCAACCGCCTTTTATCCAACCACCGTTTATTCAACCTCCGTTTATTCAACCGCCTTTTATCCAACCACCGTTTATCCAACCTCCGTTTATTCAACCGCCTTTTATCCAACCACCGTTTATCCAACCTCTGTTTATTCAACCGCCTTTTATCCAACCACCGTTTATCCAACCTCCGTTTATTCAACCGCCTTTTATCCAACCACCGTTTATCCAACCACCGTTTATCCAACCTCCGTTTATTCAATCGCCGTTTATTCAACTGCCGTTTATTCAACCGCCTTTTATCCAACCACCGTTTATCCAACCTCTGTTTATTCAACCACCTTTTATCCAACCACCGTTTATCCAACCGTCGTTTATTCAACCGCCATTGATTCAACCGCCGAATATCCAACCTCCGTTTATTCAACCGCCGTTTATTCAACTGTCGTTTATTCAACCGCCTTTTATCCAACCACCGTTTATTCAACCTCCGTTTATTCAACCGCCGTTTATTCAACTGCCGTTTATCCAACCTCCCTTTATCCAACCGCCGTTGATTCAACCGCCCTTTTATCCAACCACCGTTTATTCAACCTCCGTTTATTCAACCGCCGTTGATTCAACTGCCGTTTATTCAACCGCCGTTGATTCAACTGCCGTTTATTCAACCGCCTTTTATCCAACCACCGTTTATTCAACCGCCGTTTATTCAACCGCCGTTGATTCAACTGCCGTTTATCCAACCTCCGTTTATTCAACTGCCGTTTATTCAACCGCCTTTTATCCAACCACCGTTTATTCAACCTCCGTTTATTCAACTGCCGTTGATTCAACTGCCGTTTATCCAACCACCGTTTATTCAACCTCCGTTTATTCAACCGCCGTTGATTCAACTGCCGTTTATCCAACCTCCCTTTATCCAACCGCCGTTGATTCAACCGCCTTTTATCCAACCTCCGTTTATTCAACCGCCGTTGATTCAACTGCCGTTTATTCAACCGCCTTTTATCCAACCACCGTTTATTCAACCTCCGTTTATTCAACTGCCGTTGATTCAACTGCCGTTTATCCAACCACCATTTATTCAACCTCCGTTTATTCAACCGCCGTTGATTCAACTGCCGTTTATCCAACCTCTGTTTATTCAACTGCCGTTGATTCAACTGCCGTTTATCCAACCACCATTTATTCAACCTCCGTTGATTCAACCGCCTTTTATCCAACCACCGTTTATTCAACCTCCGTTTATTCAACTACCGTTTATTCAACCGCCTTTTATCCAACCACCGTTTATTCAACCTCCGTTTATTCAACTGCCGTTGATTCAACTGCCGTTTATCCAACCACCGTTTATCCAACCACCGTTTATCCACCACCGTTTATTCAACCTCCGTTTATCCAACCGCCGTTGATTCAACTGCCGTTTATCCAACCTCCGTTTATTCAACCGCCGTTGATTCAACCGCCGTTTATTCAACCGCCTTTTATCCAACCACCGTTTATTCAACTGCCGTTTACTCAACCGCCTTTTATCCAGCCACCGTTTATTCAACTGCCGTTTACTCAACCGCCTTTTATCCAGCCGCCATTTACTCAACCGCCTTTTATCCAACCGCCGTTTATCCAACCGCTGTTTATCCAACTGCCTTTTATCCGACCGCCTTTTATCCAACCGCTGTTTATCCAACCGCTGTTTATCCAACCGCCTTTTATCCAACCGCCTTTTATCCGACCGCCTTTTATCCGACCGCCTTTTATCCAACCGCTGTTTATCCAACCGCTGTTTATCCAACCACTGTTTATCCAACTGCCTTTTATCCGACCGCCTTTTATCCAACCGCTGTTTATCCAACCGCCTTTTATCCAACCGCTGTTTATCCAACCGCCTTTTATCCAACCGCCTTTTATCCAACCGCCTTTTATCCAAACGCTGTTTATCCAACCACCATTTATCCAACCACCGTTTATCAAAGTGGAACCTGGTGTACTCTAGAGATAGAGAGACAGCTAGAGAGGGAGAGAGATCTGTCTACCTGAGAAACAGCAGAAGGCGCAGTGGAGATAATGATGGATCTTCCCAGGTTGTGGTCTCCATTTCAGGTCTTAGAGTTTAATCAGCTGTGTTCTGTGCTTTTCATTGGGCCAGTGTGTTGTGATGTGCTGTCAGACAGTTTGGCTGACAGAGAGGATAACCCTAGTTTTTATGACTGCTCAGCCAGCCGTGTTCATACCCTCCTTGCCCCACTGAACTGTAGGAAATATTTTATTCTCAAATTCTTAATGAAAGTTTGTTTACTTTTTTTCTCTTCTCCACACTAAGGGAATACCTCTCATACACACTGACTCCTACTGTGACCTCTCATACACACTGACTCCTACTGTGACCTCTCATACACACTGACTCCTACTGTAACCTCTCATACACACTGACTCCTGCTGTGACCTCTTATACACACTGACTCCTACTGTGACCTCTCATACACACTGACTCCTACTGTAACCTCTTATACACACTGACTCCTACTGTGACCTCTCATACACACTGACTCCTACTGTGACCTCTTATACACACTGACTCCTACTGTAAGCTCTCATCCACACTGACTCCTACTGTGACCTCTCAACCAACCACACTGACTCCTACTGTGACCTCTCATCCACACTGACTCCTACTGTGACCTCTCATACACACTGACTCCTGCTGTGACCTCTTATACACACTGACTCCTACTGTGACCTCTCATACACACTGACTCCTACTGTGACCTCTCATACACACTGACTCCTGCTGTGACCTCTTATACACATTGACTCCTACTGTGACCTCTCATACACACTGACTCCTACTGTGACCTCTTATACACACTGACTCCTACTGTGACCTCTCATCCACACTGACTCCTACTGTGACCTCTCATCCACACTGACTCCTACTGTGACCTCTCATACACACTGACTCCTGCTGTGACCTCTCATACACACTGACTCCTACTGTAACCTCTTATACACACTGACTCCTACTGTGACCTCTCATACACACTGACTCCTACTGTGACCTCTTATACACACTGACTCCTACTGTAAGCTCTCATCCACACTGACTCCTACTGTGACCTCTCATCCACACTGACTCCTACTGTGACCTCTCATCCACACTGACTCCTACTGTGACCTCTCATACACACTGACTCCTGCTGTGACCTCTTATACACACTGACTCCTACTGTGACCTCTCATACACACTGACTCCTACTGTGACCTCTCATACACACTGACTCCTGCTGTGACCTCTTATACACACTGACTCCTACTGTGACCTCTCATACACACTGACTCCTACTGTAACCTCTTATACACACTGACTCCTACTGTGATCTCTCATATACACACATCTAATCATTACTTTACGGTCCATGTACATTTCAATCTGTTGTGGTCTCTCTTACTTGCTCTCTCATCTTAGAAATGTTGACTTATATGTGGTACATTTGTTCTTCATTGTGTTTTGTGTGTGTGTGTGTGTGTGTGTGTGTGTGTGTGTAACAGGTGTTCGGACATTGCTCTGTCCTTCTCTTAGTACTCCTGTCTTGTTTGTTCCTCTTAGTCCTCTTCCTCCTTCTGTTGGCAAGATCCACTGCACTGACCCACACTCTCCTCTTGCCACCCTTGACCTTTAACCTCAGTATGTCATGTCCAGCAGCCAACCAGACTGACCCAGCCGGCTCCAGAGCACAGTGACATCCTCAGGGAGGTGTTGTCTCTGACTGGCCCAGCCAGCTCCAGAGCACAGTGACAACCTCAGGGAGGTTGGATAAACGGCAGTTGAATCAACGGCGGTTGAATAAACGGAGGTTGAATAAACGGTGGTTGGATAAACGACAGTTGAATCAACGGCAGTTGAATAAACGGAGGTTGAATAAACACCAAGCCCCTTGTAGTTCCAGTGTCAACACCAAGCCCCCTGTAGTCACCACCAGGCCCCCTGTAGTTCCAGTGTCAACACCAAGCCCCCTGTAGTCACCACCAGGCCCTCTGTAGTTCCGGTGTCAACACCAAGCCCCCTGTAGTTCCAGTGTCAACACCAAGCCCCTTGTAGTTCCAGTGTCAACACCAAGCCCCCTGTAGACACCACCAGGCCCCCTGTAGTTCCAGTGTCAACACCAATCCCCCTGTAGTTCCAGTGTCAAAACCAAGCCCCCTGTAGTCACCACCAGGCCCCCTGTAGTTCCAGTGTCAACACCAATCCTCCTGTAGTTCCAGTGTCAACACCAAGCCCCTTGTAGTTCCAGTGTCAACACCAAGCCCCTTGTAGTTCCAGTGTCAACACCAAGCCCCCTGTAGTTCCAGTGTCAACACCAAGCCCCCTGTAGTCACCACCAGGCCCCCTGTAGTTCCAGTGTCAACACCAAAACCCCTGTAGTTCCAGTGTCAACACCAAGCCCCCTGTAGTTCCAGTGTCAACACCAAGCCCCCTGTAGTCACCACCAGGCCCCCTGTAGTTCCAGTGTCAACACCAAAACCCCTGTAGTTCCAGTGTCAACACCAAGCCCCTTGTAGTTCCAGTGTCAACACCAAGCCCCTTGTAGTTCCAGTGTCAACACCAAGCCCCCTGTAGTCACCACCAAGCCCCCTGTAGTTCCAGTGTCAACACCAAGCCCCTTGTAGTTCCAGTGTCAACACCAATCCCCCTGTAGTTCCAGTGTCAACACCAATCCCCTTGTAGTTCCAGTGTCAACACCAATCCCCTTGTAGTTCCAGTGTCAACACCAATCCCCTTGTAGTTCCAGTGTCAACACCAAGCCCCCTGTAGTCACCACCAAGCCCCCTGTAGTTCCAGTGTCAACACCAATCCCCCTGTAGTTCCAGTGTCAACACCAAGCCCCTTGTAGTTCCAGTGTCAACACCAAGCCCCTGTAGTTCCAGTGTCAACACCAAGCCCCCTGTAGTCACCACCAGGCCCCCTGTAGTTCCAGTGTCAACACCAAAACCCCTGTAGTTCCAGTGTCAACACCAAGCCCCCTGTAGTTCCAGTGTCAACACCAAGCCCCCTGTAGTCACCACGAGGCCCCCTGTAGTTCCAGTGTCAACACCAAAACCCCTGTAGTTCCAGTGTCAACACCAAGCCCCTTGTAGTTCCAGTGTCAACACCAAGCCCCTTGTAGTTCCAGTGTCAACACCAAGTCCCTTGTAGTTCCAGTGTCAACACCAAGCCCCTTGTAGTTCCAGTGTCAACACCAAGCCCCCTGTAGTCACCACCAAGCCCCCTGTAGTTCCAGTGTCAACACCAAGCCCCTTGTAGTTCCAGTGTCAACACCAATCCCCCTGTAGTTCCAGTGTCAACACCAATCCCCTTGTAGTTCCAGTGTCAACACCAATCCCCCTGTAGTTCCAGTGTCAACACCAATCCCCTTGTAGTTCCAGTGTCAACACCAAGCCCCTTGTAGTTCCAGTGTCAACACCAAGCCCCTTGTAGTCACCACCAGGCCCCCTGTAGTTCCAGTGTCAACACCAATCCCCCTGTAGTTCCAGTGTCAACACCAATCCCCTTGTAGTTCCAGTGTCAACACCAAGCCCCTTGTAGTTCCAGTGTCAACACCAAGCCCCCTGTAGTTCCAGTGTCAACACCAAGCCCCCTGTAGTCACCACCAGGCCCCCTGTAGTTCCAGTGTCAACACCAAAACCCTGTAGTTCCAGTGTCAACACCAAGCCCCCCGTAGTTCCAGTGTCAACACCAAGCCCCCTGTAGTCACCACCAGGCCCCCTGTAGTTCCAGTGTCAACACCAAAACCCCTGTAGTTCCAGTGTCAAAACCAAGCCCCTTGTAGTTCCAGTGTCAACACCAAGCCCCTTTTAGTTCCAGTGTCAACACCAAGCCCCTTGTAGTTCCAGTGTCAACACCAAGCCCCCTGTAGTCACCACCAAGCCCCTGTAGTTCCAGTGTCAACACCAATCCCCCTGTAGTTCCAGTGTCAACACCAATCCCCTTGAAGTTCCAGTGTCAACACCAAGCCCCTTGTAGTTCCAGTGTCAACACCAATCCCCCTGTAGTTCCAGTGTCAACACCAATCCCCTTGTAGTTCCAGTGTCAACACCAAGCCCCCTGTAGTGCCAGTGTCAACACCAATCCCCTTGTAGTTCCAGTGTCAACACCAAGCCCCCTGTAGTTCTTGTGTCAACACCAATCCCCCTGTAGTTCCAGTGTCAACACCAAGCCCCTGTAGTTCCAGTGTCAACACCAAGCCCCTTGTAGTTCCAGTGTCAACACCAAGCCCCCTGTAGTTCCAGTGTCAACACCAAGCCCCCTGTAGTTCCAGTGTCAACACCAAACCCCCTATAGTTCCAGTGTCAACACCAAAACCCCTGTAGTCAACACCAAGCCCCCTGTAGTTCCAGTGTCAACACCAAGCCCCTTGTAGTTCCAGTGTCAACACCAATCCCCCTGTAGTTCCAGTGTCAACACCAAGCCCCTTGTAGTTCCAGTGTCAACACCAAGCCCCCTGTAGTCAACACCAAACCCCCTGTAGTTCCAGTGTCAACACCAAGCCCCCTGTAGTTCCAGTGTCAACACCAAGCCCCCTGTAGTTCCAGTGTCAACACCAAGCCCCCTGTAGTTCCAGTGTCAACACTAAGCCCACTGTAGTTCGTGTAAACACCAAGCCCCCTGTAGTTCCAGTGTCAACACCAAGCCCCCTGTAGTTCCAGTGTCAACACCAAGCCCCTTGTAGTTCCTGTAGTCAACACCAAGCCCCCTGTAGTTCCAGTGTCAACACCAAGCCCCTTGTAGTTCCTGTAGTCAACACCAAGCCCCCTGTAGTTCCTGTAGTCAACACCAAGCCCCTTGTAGTTCCAGTGTCAACACCAAGCCCCCTGTAGTCACCACCAGGCCCCCTGTAGTTCCAGTGTCAACACCAAGCCCCCTGTAGTCACCACCAGGCCCTCTGTAGTTCCGGTGTCAACACCAAGCCCCCTGTAGTTCCAGTGTCAACACCAAGCCCCTTGTAGTTCCAGTGTCAACACCAAGCCCCCTGTAGACACCACCAGGCCCCCTGTAGTTCCAGTGTCAACACCAATCCCCCTGTAGTTCCAGTGTCAACACCAAGCCCCCTGTAGTCACCACCAGGCCCCCTGTAGTTCCAGTGTCAACACCAATCCCCCTGTAGTTCCAGTGTCAACACCAAGCCCCTTGTAGTTCCAGTGTCAACACCAAGCCCCTTGTAGTTCCAGTGTCAACACCAAGCCCCCTGTAGTTCCAGTGTCAACACCAAGCCCCCTGTAGTCACCACCAGGCCCCCTGTAGTTCCAGTGTCAACACCAAAACCCCTGTAGTTCCAGTGTCAACACCAAGCCCCCTGTAGTTCCAGTGTCAACACCAA
Source organism: Oncorhynchus kisutch (assembly GCF_002021735.2). Lineage (NCBI taxonomy): Eukaryota > Metazoa > Chordata > Actinopteri > Salmoniformes > Salmonidae > Oncorhynchus > Oncorhynchus kisutch. The sequence goes on from NC_034183.2 coordinate 66,765,422, forward strand.
GCCCCCTGTAGTCACCACCAGGCCCCCTGTAGTTCCAGTGTCAACACCAAAACCCCTGTAGTTCCAGTGTCAACACCAAGCCCCTTGTAGTTCCAGTGTCAACACCAAGCCCCTTGTAGTTCCAGTGTCAACACCAAGCCCCTTGTAGTTCCAGTGTCAACACCAAGCCCCCTGTAGTCACCACCAAGCCCCCTGTAGTTCCAGTGTCAACACCAACCCCCTTGTAGTTCCAGTGTCAACACCAATCCCCCTGTAGTTCCAGTGTCAACACCAATCCCCTTGTAGTTCCAGTGTCAACACCAATCCCCTTGTAGTTCCAGTGTCAACACCAATCCCCTTGTAGTTCCAGTGTCAACACCAAGCCCCCTGTAGTCACCACCAAGCCCCCTGTAGTTCCAGTGTCAACACCAATCCCCCTGTAGTTCCAGTGTCAACACCAAGCCCCTTGTAGTTCCAGTGTCAACACCAAGCCCCTGTAGTTCCAGTGTCAACACCAAGCCCCCTGTAGTCACCACCAGGCCCCCTGTAGTTCCAGTGTCAACACCAAAACCCCTGTAGTTCCAGTGTCAACACCAAGCCCCCTGTAGTTCCAGTGTCAACACCAAGCCCCCTGTAGTCACCACGAGGCCCCCTGTAGTTCCAGTGTCAACACCAAAACCCCTGTAGTTCCAGTGTCAACACCAAGCCCCTTGTAGTTCCAGTGTCAACACCAAGCCCCTTGTAGTTCCAGTGTCAACACCAAGTCCCTTGTAGTTCCAGTGTCAACACCAAGCCCCTTGTAGTTCCAGTGTCAACACCAAGCCCCCTGTAGTCACCACCAAGCCCCCTGTAGTTCCAGTGTCAACACCAAGCCCCTTGTAGTTCCAGTGTCAACACCAATCCCCCTGTAGTTCCAGTGTCAACACCAATCCCCTTGTAGTTCCAGTGTCAACACCAATCCCCCTGTAGTTCCAGTGTCAACACCAATCCCCTTGTAGTTCCAGTGTCAACACCAAGCCCCTTGTAGTTCCAGTGTCAACACCAAGCCCCTTGTAGTCACCACCAGGCCCCCTGTAGTTCCAGTGTCAACACCAATCCCCCTGTAGTTCCAGTGTCAACACCAATCCCCTTGTAGTTCCAGTGTCAACACCAAGCCCCTTGTAGTTCCAGTGTCAACACCAAGCCCCCTGTAGTTCCAGTGTCAACACCAAGCCCCCTGTAGTCACCACCAGGCCCCCTGTAGTTCCAGTGTCAACACCAAAACCCTGTAGTTCCAGTGTCAACACCAAGCCCCCCGTAGTTCCAGTGTCAACACCAAGCCCCCTGTAGTCACCACCAGGCCCCCTGTAGTTCCAGTGTCAACACCAAAACCCCTGTAGTTCCAGTGTCAAAACCAATCCCCTTGTAGTTCCAGTGTCAACACCAAGCCCCTTGTAGTTCCAGTGTCAACACCAAGCCCCTTGTAGTCACCACCAGGCCCCCTGTAGTTCCAGTGTCAACACCAATCCCCCTGTAGTTCCAGTGTCAACACCAATCCCCTTGTAGTTCCAGTGTCAACACCAAGCCCCTTGTAGTTCCAGTGTCAACACCAAGCCCCCTGTAGTTCCAGTGTCAACACCAAGCCCCCTGTAGTCACCACCAGGCCCCCTGTAGTTCCAGTGTCAACACCAAAACCCTGTAGTTCCAGTGTCAACACCAAGCCCCCCGTAGTTCCAGTGTCAACACCAAGCCCCCTGTAGTCACCACCAGGCCCCCTGTAGTTCCAGTGTCAACACCAAAACCCCTGTAGTTCCAGTGTCAAAACCAATCCCCTTGTAGTTCCAGTGTCAACACCAAGCCCCTTGTAGTTCCAGTGTCAACACCAAGCCCCTTGTAGTTCCAGTGTCAACACCAAGCCCCCTGTAGTCACCACCAAGCCCCTGTAGTTCCAGTGTCAACACCAATCCCCCTGTAGTTCCAGTGTCAACACCAATCCCCTTGTAGTTCCAGTGTCAACACCAAGCCCCTTGTAGTTCCAGTGTCAACACCAATCCCCCTGTAGTTCCAGTGTCAACACCAATCCCCTTGTAGTTCCAGTGTCAACACCAAGCCCCCTGTAGTTCCAGTGTCAACACCAATCCCCTTGTAGTTCCAGTGTCAACACCAAGCCCCCTGTAGTTCTTGTGTCAACACCAATCCCCCTGTAGTTCCAGTGTCAACACCAAGCCCCTGTAGTTCCAGTGTCAACACCAAGCCCCTTGTAGTTCCAGTGTCAACACCAAGCCCCCTGTAGTTCCAGTGTCAACACCAAGCCCCCTGTAGTTCCAGTGTCAACACCAAACCCCCTATAGTTCCAGTGTCAACACCAAAACCCCTGTAGTCAACACCAAGCCCCCTGTAGTTCCAGTGTCAACACCAATCCCCCTCTAGTTCCAGTGTCAACACCAGGCCCCTTGTAGTTCCAGTGTCAACACCAATCCCCCTGTAGTTCCAGTGTCAACACCAAGCCCCTTGTAGTTCCAGTGTCAACACCAAGCCCCCTGTAGTCAACACCAAACCCCCTGTAGTTCCAGTGTCAACACCAAGCCCCCTGTAGTTCCAGTGTCAACACCAAGCCCCCTGTAGTTCCAGTGTCAACACCAAGCCCCCTGTAGTTCCAGTGTCAACACTAAGCCCACTGTAGTTCGTGTAAACACCAAGCCCCCTGTAGTTCCAGTGTCAACACCAAGCCCCCTGTAGTTCCAGTGTCAACACCAAGCCCCTTGTAGTTCCTGTAGTCAACACCAAGCCCCCTGTAGTTCCAGTGTCAACACCAAGCCCCTTGTAGTTCCTGTAGTCAACACCAAGCCCCCTGTAGTTCCTGTAGTCAACACCAAGCCCCTTGTAGTTCCTGTAGTCAACACCAAGCCCTCCGTAGTTCCAGTGTCATTACAGTCCAAAAGAGAAGCACTGCCCTGCTCATGATCTCCTTATTTTTCTCCCACTTCTTTCTCCCCAGACCTCTCTAGGACATGACTGAGCATATGTTAAATCATTTACAGCGGTGTGATTGAAAAGGGGAACAGGCTGTGAAGCGTGGGGAACATGCCGGTGGTTAGTGAGAGCTGGGAGGGGAGAAGGATGACATCATCAGATGTTCATTACATTGACAGCTTCTCAGCTGTGATACAGTGACTCTGTGGAAAGACTGGTGAATTATTGAAGCCTGGTTGTCTAATGAGTATAAGAGGCGGTGTGTGCTTTGAGAGAGACTGATAATAAGGTGTTGGTACATCTGTAGGCCTCTATTGTGGGATATAGCCTTGAGGGCTCCTCTGTGTGTGAATTGCATGTGTGTGTGAGTTACATAAAGGCATGTCTTGTGTCTTTGTATATAGTATTGTGTGCGTTTGTGTGTGTGTTTATGTGTGTGTGTGTTTATGATAGCAATCCTGACTGTGTGCCTGTTACTCTCTATGTATATCTTGGTGTATGCATGGCTTTGTCTGAGCTTCCCGGTGATGTCTCAGTGCCGACACAGGGGAAGTGTGGATGTGTGTCACATGTTGGAGTGAACAGCTGCTAGGGGACTTGGAGAGTTTAGATTGAGATGTTTTGTTCCCTGTTTCATGGAATGAATGAATGCGTAGAGCACAAGACTAAAATGACAACTAAGTGAATATTGACACTGGCTGACATACTGAATGGCTCAGTGACTTTGCAGTCAGTTACAGAGTGTACTAGGTGACTGTGACTACTGTGACTAGTGTGTACAGTGTGACGACAGGCCCAGCAGTGATTTGATGGAGGTATGAGGACAGTATGAGAGATGGAGAGGTAGGGAGGAGGAGATGATAGAGAGGAGAATTAGAGAGGAGGAGAGATGGAGAGGTAGAGACTATAGAGAGGAGAGGTAGGGAGGTAGGAAGATGGAGAGGATAGAGAGGTGTAGAGAGGATAGAGAGGTGTAGAGAGGATAGAGAGGTGTAGAGAGGATAGAGAGGTGTAGAGAGGATAGCGAGGTGTAGAGGATGGAGAGGAAGAGAGGATAGAGAGGAGGAGAGGTAGAGAGGATAGAGAGGTGTAGAGGGGATAGAGAGGTGTAGAGAGGATAGAGAGGTGTAGAGAGGATAGAGAGGTGTAGAGAGGATAGAGCGGTGTAGAGGATGGAGAGGAAGAGAGGATAGAGAGGAGGAGAGGTAGAGAGGATAGAGAGGTGTAGAGAGGATAGAGAGGTGTAGAGAGGATAGAGAGGTGTAGAGGATGGAGAGGAAGAAAGGATGGAGAGGTAGAGAGGATGAGAGATTTGGTCTAAGCGGAGTGGTTGTGCTTGCAGGCTTTTACTAAGTGTCTTGCTGGAGAGGAAGGCTGTTTGCGTCGTTGCCACTGGAGACGAGGGAGGTTGACATTTTTATTTTAGCATCTTCAGCTAGGCACAGCGAGAGGCTCTTTCTGTCTGAAATCACTGTGTCTGGTATTCACTAGGGCCGGGAACATACTCGTTAGTTGTCGTGGCAAGGAAACAAAACATGAAGCGATTTTGACTTCTTTAGGAAAACAGCCCTAATGTTGGAATCAAGCATCATTATGTTGTCATCCAGTGTCACATGTATTTATTTTCCAAGCTTTAGCACACAATATTTAACATACAGCAGGTTTTTAAAGTACCGAAGAGTTCGGACTGCTACATGTTTCCGTTTTTGCCACGGAAAACATATCACAATACTGGTATTGTCCCAGCCCTAGTATTCACAGGTGTTTTCTCTCTCTTTCCATATTTGCTAGAAGTCTTTTCAACACTTTTGTAGGAGCATGTTTTTGTCCTTGGTCTAGTTGTGAACAGTCTTGTCCTATTCAGTCCTTCTTTCTCTCCTTATGCCTATCTATCTCTGTTGCTGCCCCCCCTTCTCTTCTGCTGGTTAATTAGCTTCCTGTGTGTGACAGGAAGTGACAGATTAAAGGTGATTTATCAGATTGCCTGGTATGTTGATTTGAGGGGAGTGGGGCAGCCGGCCCGGTCGTAGAGGAAATGAGCTGACATCAGGAATCTAATAAGACAGAGGCTGTGAATATGAGAGCCGGGAGATGTCTGGCTTATTATTCCATTAAAATGGCTACATCTGATTTTCCTCATTTCAATCCCCCGATTAAGACTGATAGCTGTTCCCTGTGGGACTAGGATATACTGTATGCTGGTCTATGCCTGCTCAGCAACTCCATAATCAGGCTTTGTTCCCCCTGTTTTCCCCTTCTCCCTCACACATTATTTACCTCTGTCTTTACTGTAGCTCCACCTCCCTCCCTCACTCCCTCCCTCACTCACTCACTCACTCCCTCTCTCCTGGCTGATTTAGAAGAGATCATACCATACATCAGCTGTTAAAGGAGCCATCTGGAGCATGCTGTGTGTTGCATCAGTGGAGCTGATGACTGATCCAGGCCCATCAATATGCTAAATGAACACACATTTTTTACATTTTAGTCATTTAGCAGACACTCTTATGCAGAGTGACTTACAGTTAATGCATTCATCTTAAGATAACTAGTTGGAACAACCAGTGCTTGACTTGGGCCAGAGCTGCCCGGAACGCCGTACAGGCACTTCTCATTTTTGGGGAAATGGGTACCGGCTACTCTATAAAAACAAAGGAGCGTATCTCTTGACCAGATTCACACACCCAGTCAATTTTTGGGGATCAAAGAGGAATGAAGGCGGGATCTTCATTAACTAGTAATGTAGAGTGGGCATTCATTTCCTGATTACGCGTTGTTCAAGTTTATTTGCTAGTCTGTGAATCTGTGAGTGACAGAAGGCTGTTTGAGATAGCACAGATTGAATGTGTGACAGCATAAATGACATTATGCGCTGTACCAAGTTGTCAAATTAGGGTTTGTAAGGTCATGAAAAGTCATGGAAATGTATTTCAAAATTGTTGTTCATGAAAAATAAAATATCTGCCATTATCGGAATGACCCTTCAGTGCATGTTTGTGGTGCTGCAAGTGTGTCAGTGGGCCGTTGCCCGTGGAGACGACATTTCAGCAGAGGTATAAATAAATCACAGACAGACAGACTAGATAACTTCTACAAGTTATGTGTTGAAATGGTTCTCTCACTAGTTAATTAAAGCTAGCTAAGCATTCATTTGTTGCCTTTCCATCGGCATTGTAGAGCCTAAATAATTATGCACAGTTGGAAAGCTGGGATTCCCCTCTATCAAACATTAGCCATGTAATCGGGACAACGTAAAAAAATACTCTAAGATTAGCCTAATTGACAAATAACTTCCTGTGCATAGAGCTCCACGAAACATTAATATTTGACTCTATATTAACACGTCTAGTTAAATACCTTGTTTTGAAGTAGCCTACGATATCCATTTGACCCCTGATTTACTGAATGAGGGAATCATTAAATAAAGACACAAGTATTTGGTTGTAATGTTGAAAAAGCCAAGCCTGCACACCCAGGAGCTCTCCAGATGGAGGGTTGACAACATGTGACGAACAGGGCAGTTCCACATGGGGGCTAAGTGCCTTGATCAAGGGCACAACGGCAGGAGGTGGTAGGTCTATATGGGATCAGACACAGCAGCCTTCCAGTGTCAATAAGGCTTATTTTTTCATGTAGGCTGTAATAATAGTCATGAACATTTGGTTAAAAGTCATGGAGAAGTCATGGAAAAGTCATGGAGAAGTCATGGAGAAGTCATGGAGAAGTCATGGAAAATGTGTCTCTATTGCATAATGTCATTTGTGAATTTCGGTGAACAGTCTAATAGACCAACTTGGAAAAAGACCGTTCCTGCACTTCTTCCATCCCAAGTCAAACACTGGGGACAACCACATATCACAGGCATCGTCCGTCCGTGACCCTGTGATTGAGCTCGTGAGCCATTAATATACATGAACTGTCTATATTCCCTCAGCTGGTGTGATTTATCAATAAGCAATAAGCTGTATCTCTACTTTGTGCCGTTAAGGTTGATTTGTTCCAGCCTTAATAACAGTTGTTTGATGCTGACTCCAGGCCTCCGGCACCCAGGGGATCCCGCTGGCATCGCTGTGGAGTAACCCTTTACTATTGGGGCGGGTAGGGAGTTCTTCTGGACTGGCAGTAATACTCTCTCAGCTCTTGTTGTAAGAAATCCTCTATGAGTCGTCCCTCTAGATGAGTCAGCAACAAACTCTGCATAGACAAACAGATTTAGTCTATGCTGAGGTCAGAGAGGATTCACAATCAGGATGGTACATTGCACTGTCTGGCCAGCGCAGGGCAAGGTAAGGCAGAGCAATTTCTTTGCATTTGAATCAATGAGAGCTCTATCGTTTTGACCAAACATAACTATTATAGCTAATATGTCCTTGTTTTTATTTCATTTGACTCAATGGCACATGGAATCGGGCAAAACATTTTCTGTCCACTTTTACCCTCTAATGGTGTCACGTTCGTCATATGGAGTAGACCAAGGCGCAGCGTGAATTGAATACATATTATATTTTAATGAAGACGAACACTAAACAAACTACAAAAACAACAAAACTAACATGAAGCTACACTACAAATGTGCAGACACGTAGAAGTAGAATCTCAATTCAACGGCTCAGACACAAGAGGCATGTGGCAGGGTCTACAGTCAATCACGGACTACAGGAAGAAATCCAGCCCAGTCACGGACCAGGATGTCTTGCTCCCAGGCAGACTAAATAACTTTTTTGCCCGCTTTGAGGACAATACTGTGCCACTGACACGGCCTGCAACGAAAACATGCGGTCTCTCCTTCACAGGCCCAGACGGCATCCCCAGCCGCGCCCTCAGAGCATGCGCAGACCAGCTGGCCGGTGTGTTTACGGACATATTCAATCAATCCCTATACCAGTCTGCTGTTCCCACATGCTTCAAGAGGGCCACCATTGTTCCTGTTCCCAAGAAAGCTAAGGTAACTGAGCTAAACGACTACCGCCCCGTAGCACTCACATCCGTCATCATGAAGTGCTTTGAGAGACTAGTCAAGGACCATATCACCTCCACCCTACCTGACACCCTAGACCCACTCCAATTTGCTTACCGCCCAAATAGGTCCACAGACGATGCAATCTCAACCACACTGCACACTGCCCTAACCCATCTGGACAAGAGGAATACCTATGTGAGAATGCTGTTCATCGACTACAGCTCGGCATTCAACACCATAGTACCCTCCAAGCTCGTCATCAAGCTCGAGACCCTGGGTCTCGACCCCGCCCTGTGCAACTGGGTACTGGACTTCCTGACGGGCCGCCCCCAGGTGGTGAGGGTAGGCAACAACATCTCCACCCCTCTGATCCTCAACACTGGGGCCCCACAAGGGTGCGTTCTGAGCCCTCTCCTGTACTCCCTGTTTACCCACGACTGCGTGGCCACGCACGCCTCCAACTCAATCATCAAGTTTGCGGACGACACAACAGTGGTAGGCTTGATTACCAACAACGACGAGACGGCCTACAGGGAGGAGGTGAGGGCCCTCGGAGTGTGGTGTCAGGAAAATAACCTCACACTCAACGTCAACAAAACTAAGGAGATGATTGTGGACTTCAGGAAACAGCAGAGGGAACACCCCAACATCCACATCGATGGAACAGTAGTGGAGAGGGTAGCAAGTTTTAAGTTCCTTGGCATACACATCACAGACAAACTGAATTGGTCCACTCACACAGACAGCATCGTGAAGAAGGCGCAGCAGCGCCTCTTCAACCTCAGGAGGCTGAAGAAATTCGGCTTGTCACCAAAAGCACTCACAAACTTCTACAGATGCACAATCGAGAGCATCCTGGCGGGGTGTATCACCGCCTGGTATGGCAACTGCACCGCCCTCAACCGTAAGGCTATCCAGAGGGTAGTGAGGTCTGCACAACGCATCACCGGGGGCAAACTACCTGCCCTCCAGGACACCTACACCACCCGATGCTACAGGAAGGCCATAAAGATCATCAAGGACATCAACCACCCGAGCCACTGCCTGTTCACCCCGCTGTCATCCAGAAGGCGAGGTCAGTACAGGTGCATCAAAGCTGGGACCGAGAGACTGAAAAACAGCTTCTATCTCAAGGCCATCAGACTGTTAAACAGCCACCACTAACATTGAGTGGCTGCTGCCAACACACTGTCAATGACACTGACTCAACTCCAGCCACTTTAATAATGGGAATTGATGGGAAATGATGTAAATATATCACTAGCCACTTTAAACAATGCTACCTTATATAATGTTACTTACCCTACATTATTCATCTCATATGCATATCTATATACTGTACTCTATATCATCGACTGCATCCTTATGTAATACATGTATCACTAGCCACTTTAACTATGCCACTTTGTTTACATACTCATCTCATATGTTATACTGTACTCGATATCATCTACTGTATCTTGCCTATGCTGCTTTGTACCATCACTCATTCATATATCCTTATGTACATATTCCTTATCCCCTTACACTGTGTATAAGACAGTAGTTTTTTTGGAATTGTTAGTTAGATTACTTGTTCGTTATTACTGCATTGTCGGAACTAGAAGCACAAGCATTTCGCTACACTCGCATTAACATCTGCTAACCATGTGTATGTGACAAATAAAATTTGATTTGATTTGATTTGACACAGGCAACTAGACATAGACAATAACCCACGAAATACCCAAAGAAGATGGCTGCCTAAATATGGTTCCCAATCAGAGACAACGATAAACACCTGCCTCTAATTGAGAACTAATCTAGGCAACCATACACATATATAAACACCTAGATGATAAACAACCCCATAAACTTACAAAATCCCTAGACAGTACAAAAAACACATACATGCCCCATGTCACACCCTGACCTAACCAAAACAATAAAGAAAACAAAGAATACACAGGTCAGAGCGTGACAAATGGACTACTTTTCTACTTATATTGAGAACTGTATACTGCAGCTTGTTCACCAAGCATATTAGCTAGTAGCCACATAGATACTTTAAAATGTTGAAATGCCTGTTTGCATGCACAACAGTTCCCACCTACTTACACAGAGCAGACCCATCAGCAATTAATTGTTGCTCTGTACACTTGTCACTGAAGTATGCATTAAGATGCTATCTCTGGCAACATGATCTCATGTGAGATCTCTGCTCGCTTTGATCTTTTTTTATTGTGCAAATTATCCACCACCCCTTTTCTCTCTATCTCTTTTTCTCACTCTCATTAATTTCCTCCCTCCATGTGCAGCCTGAATCTCTCTCTCTCTGCTCTATCTCTCCCAATTCAATTCAAAGGGCTTTATTGGCATGGGAGTGGCAGAGTGGTCTAAGGCTGTGTCACAGCCGGCAGCAACCGGGAGACCCATGAGACTGTGCACAATTGGCCCAGAGTTGTCTGGGTTAGAGGAGGGTTTGGCTGGCCGGGATGTCCTTGTCCCATATCACGCTCTAGCACACATTGATGTGGCTGGCTTCCGGGTTAAGCGAGCAGTGTGTTAAGAAGCAGTGCGGCTTGGCAGGGTCGTGTTTCCGAGGACGCATGGCTCTCAACTTTCACCTTTCCTGAGTCCGTACGGGAGTCGCAGCGATGGGACAAGACTATAAGAACCAGTTTGAAATGGGGGAGGAAAAGGGGTAAAAAAAAACAACATAATAAATAAAAGTGAAATAAATAATATAAAATGAACAGTAAACATTACACTCACAAATGTTACATAGGAACAAAGACATTTCAAATGTCATATTATGGCTATATACTTTTCTCACGATGGGCAAATATTTAAAGTACAAAATGGAAAATGAATAATCATATATATTGTTTGTATTTACAATGGTGTTTGTTCTTGACTGCTTGCCCTTTTCTTGTTGCAACGGGTCACATATCATTCTGCTGTGATGGCACACTGTGGTATTTCACCCAATAGATATGGGAGTTGATCAGAATTGGATTTGTTTTCGAATACTTTCGGGATCTGTGTAATCTGAGGGAAATATGTCTCTCTAATATGGTCATACATTTGGCAGGAGGGAAGGGAGTGCAGCTCAGTTTCCACCTCATTTTGTGGGCAGTGTGCACATAGCCTGTCTTCTCTTGAGAGCCAGGTCTGCCTGCGGCGGCCTTTCTCAATATCAAGGCTATGCTCACTGAGTCTGTACATCTTCAAAGCTTTCCTTAAGTTTGGGTCAGTCACAGTGGTCAGGTATTCTGCCACTGTGTACTCTCTGTTCAGGGCCAAATAGTGTTCTAGATTGCTCAGTTTTATTTTAATTCTTTCCAATGTGTCAAGTAATTATCTTCTGGGGGCAGTATTGAGTAGCTTGGATGAATAAGGTGGCCAGAGTAAACTGCCTGCTACTCAGGCCCAGAAGCTAAGATATGCATATTATTAGTATATTTGGATAGAAACACTCTGAAGTTTCTAAAACAGTTTGAATGATGTCTATGAGTATAACAGATCTCATATGGCAGGCAAAAACCTGAGAAAGAAATCCAACCAGGAAGTGGGAAATCTTAGGTTTGTAGGTTTTCAAGTCTTTGCCTATCCAATATAGTGTCTATGGGGTCATATTGCACTTCCTAAGGCTTCCACTAGATGTCAACAGTCTTTAGAACCTTGTTTCAGGCTTCTACTGTGAAGGAGGATAGAATAAGAGCTGATTGACTAAGAGGTCTGGCAGAATGCCATGAGCTCAGTCAGGCGCACGCCTGTGAGAGGTAGCTGCGTTCCTTTTCCTTTCTAAAGACAAAGGAATTGAAACATTATTGAAGATTTATGTTAAAAACATCCTGATTGATTCTATACATCATTTGACATGTTTCTACGAACTGTAATGGAATTTTATGGTGTAAAATACTTTATGCTTGAGGAATTTTAATTATGAGATTTCTGTTGTTTGAATTTGGTGCCCTGCATTTTCACTGGCTGTTGTCATATCAATCCCGTTAAAACGATCTCAGCCGTAAGAAGTTAAGGATTTAGATAATTAAAGGGTATCAGCCTAATTCTGCTCTGCATACATTATTTGGTGTTTTACGTTGTGCACGGAGGATATTTTTGCAGAATTCTGCATGCAGATTCCCATTTTGGTGTTTGTCCCATTTTGTGAATTATTGGTTGGTGAGCAGACCACAGACCTCACAACCATAAAGGGCAATGGGTTCAGACTCCTCGCTGCCCGGATGTACTCCAGATTGAGGTGGTCAGTCCAGATGAGAAAAGGGTGTCTAGCCCCCTCAAGCCAATGTCTCCACACTTTCAAGGCCTTGACGACAGCCAACAACTCCAGGTCCCCCACGTCATAGTTTCACGCCACTAGGCTGAGCTTCTTCGAGAAGAAGGCACAGGGGCGGAGCTTCGGTGGTGTGCCCGAGCACTGAGAGAGCACAGCTCCTATCCCAGCCTCGGACGTGTCCACCTCCACTATGAACGGATGGGCCAGCACGGGAGCAGAGGTAAACAGAGCCCTCAGGTGACTAAAAGCCCTGTCCGCCTCAGCTGTCCTCTGCAAGCGCACCGGGCCCCCCTTCAGCAGTGAGGTAATGGGAGCCGCTACCTGACCAAAACCCCGGATAAACAGCAGGTCCCGGAAAATCTCGTCTACAAAGGCTTGGAAGACTGATGGCGCATTCATCAACCCGTACGGCATGACGAGGTACTCATAGTGCCCTGAGGTGGTACTCATCTCCCTCTCGGATACGCACCAGGTTGTACACGCTCCTGAGATCTAGTTTGGGGAAGAAGCCCGCCCCATGCATTGACTCTATTCCTGTGGCTATGAGCGGTAGCGGGTAACTATACCTCACGGTGATCTGATTCAGACCCCGATAGTCAATACACTGGCCGAATGTACCCCTGACGGAGGGATTCGGAGACATATGTTTCAATAGCCCCCGTCTCCGCCTGTGAGAGGGGATACACGTGACTCTTGGGAAGTGCAGCGTCTACCAGGAGATCAATCGCTCCGTCGATGATTTGGTAATTGAGTCGCCTTTTTTCCCCCCGGCATATTCAATGGGAATGCGCATGGTGGAGACCTGGTCTGGACTCTCCACCGTAGTAGCACCAATGGAAACCCCTAAACACCTACCCAAGCACTCTTGCGACCACACCGTGAGAGCCCTCTGTGGCCAAGAAACAGTGGGGTTATGACAAGCTAACCAGGGTAGACCCAGCACCACGGGAAACACAGGAGAGTCAATAAGGAAGAGACTAATTCTCTCCATATGACCCCCTTGCGTCATCATGCCCAAAGGAGCAGTGACCTCCCTAATCAACCCTGACCCTAATGGTCGACAATCTAAGACATGAACAGGGAAAGGCACATCCACGGGAATGTTGGGGGTCCCTATACTATGGGCTAAAGCTCTATCAATAAAATTCCCAGCCGCGCCTGAATCGACTAGCGCCTTATGCTGGGAATGCGGGGAAAACTCAGGGAAAGTGACAGACACAAACAATTGTGCAACAGAAGACTCTGGGTGAGAATGGTGCCGGCTCACCTGGGGTGACGCCAGAGCGCGCTGCCCGCTGCCTCGATACCCAGAGGAACCAACCCGGCACCGACCGGCAGTGTGACCTCTGCGGCCACAGATGGTGCACGAGCTGGAACCTCCTCCGGTCTCCCTGCGCACCCCCCCTCCCAGCTCCATGGGTATTGGAGAGGGGGTGGGTGGGGATGGAACTAACAGACCCCGATTTGAACGGCCGCGGGTAGCCAGCAGGTTGTTCAGCTTGATGGACAGGTCCACCATCTGGTCGAACGTGAGGGTGGTGTCTCTGCAGGCCAACTCCCGACGAACATCCTCGCGCAGACTGCAACGATAATGGTTGATCAGGGCCCTGTCGCTCCATCCCGTGCCGGCAGCCAGGGTCCGAAACTCCAGGGTGAACTCCTGGGTGTTCCTCGTCCCCTGCCTCAGATGGAAGAGGCGCTCACCCGCCACTCTACACTCGGGCGGATGGTCAAAGACTGCCCGGAAATGGCGGGTGAACTCCTCAAACTGTTCCAATGCCACATCTACCCCTCTCCACACGGCGTTGGCCCACTCCAGGGCTATCCCGGTGAGGCACGAGATGTGGGCGGACACCCTCTCACGGTCTGATGGAGCCGGGTGGACAGCGGCCAGGTATAGCTCCAGTTGAAGCAGGAACCCACGGCAGCCCGCAGCCTCTCCGTCCTACTCCTGGGGCAGGGAGAGACGAATCCCACTTGAACCAGGTGGAAAAGTGGCGCTCAGAGAAGACCCCGGTTTTGCTGGTGGAGGCGCTGGAAGAACTCCCTGTCTCTCCCAGTGGTCCATAGTCCGGACAACGCGGTCCATGGCGGTGCCAAGATGGTGGAGCATTGCTGCGTGCTCCTGGACACGCTCCTCCACCCCTATAACCGGGTACCTGCTCCTGCTGACTCCATAGTTGAGTCTGTGATTCTGTAAGGGTGCGTGCTGGTGGCAGGGAAGTCAGGCGCAGGAGATCGAACTTGGTATAAACGGAGCAGTTTAATAAGTGCTAAAACACTCAGAAAACCAAAATATACATAATAAAACAAGTGGGTACAAAACCCGTCGCACACCAGAACATATCTTGCACAATGTTTACAAACAAACAATCACCGACAAGGACAATGCACAACATGTAATGAATGGGATTGGAACCAGGTTTGATACAAGAAAAAAACCAAAGGAAAATGAAAAGAGGATCAGCGATGGCTAGGAGGTCGGCGACTTCGACTGCCGAAAGCCGCCCGAACAAGGAGATGGACCAACTTCGCCGGAAGTCGTGACAATTCTTGCCTATTGAGGTGTGCATTTTTGTATTGTGCAGGGCTCATTTCCAAAAGACTTTAGTTTCAATATGACTTCCCTGTTGAAATAAAGGTCAATTAAACTTTACTGAAAAGTCACATGTCATGGTATGAAAGCCAAATATCAAGTGTTATTGTCAAGTGTACTTGTCAGTGGCCGTACCTCAGGTTGTGGCAGGAGGATACATATTTGGCTGCCAAAATTGTTTCTTCATTTTTTTATAGTTCCAAATACCTTGTACTGAATGGTAATTTTGGAAAATAAATATTGTACTAGGTTCAGTATTTTACTATGTGTAATAGGACACTTATCTCTGTCTCTACCTCTCCCCGGAGATTTGGAATACACTCTTGCAAAACTCTGCATGCAGTATTTTGATTGGATGTTTGTCCCATTTGGTAAATTAATTATTAGAGAGTGGACCCCATACTTCACTGCCATATAGAGCAATTGGTTCTATCACTGATTGGAAAAATTTGAGGCAGATCCTAATTAGAATTTCGATTTTTAATGTTCCTTTTAATGGCATAGAAGGCTTTTCTTTTCATTTCTTTATATTATTTTATTTCACCTTTATTTAACCAGGTAGGCCAGTTGAGAACAGGTTCTCATTTACAACTGCGACCTGGCCAAGATATAGCAAAGCAGTGCGACACAGAGTTACACATGGGATAAATAAACGTACAGTTAATAACACAATAGAAACATCTGTATTACAGTGTGTGCAAATGAAGTAAGGGGGTAAGGCAATAAATAGGCCAATAGGGGTGAAGTAATTACAATTTAGCAATTTACACTGGAGTGATAGATGTGCAGATGAGGATGTATAAGTAGAAATACGGTGTGCAAAAGAGCAGAAAAACAAAAATGGGGATGAGGTAGGTAGTTGGTTGGATGGGCTATTTACAGATGGGTTGTGTACAGCTGCAGCGATCGGTAAGCTGCTCTGACAACTGACGCTTAAAGTTAGTGAGGGAGATATAAGTCTCCAACTTCAGTGATTTTTGCAATTCGTTCCAGTCATTGGCAGCAGAGAACTGGAAGGAAATGCGGCCAAAGGGGTTGTTGGCTTTGGGGATGACCAGTGAGATATACCTGCTGGAGTGCATGCTACGGGTGGGGATTGCTATGGTGACCAGTGAGCTGAGATAAGGCTGAGCTATACCTAGCAAAGACTTATAGATGACCTGGAGCCAGTGGGTTTGGCAACGAATATGTAGCGAGGACCAGCCAACGATAGCATACAGGTCGCAGTGGTGGGTAGTATATGGGTCTTTGGTGACAAAACAGATGGCACTATGATAGACTGCATCCAATTTGCTGAGTAGAGTGTTGGAGGCTAATTTGTAAATCTCCAAAGTCAAGGGTTGGTAGGATTGTCAGTTTTACGAGGGTAAGTTTGGCAGCATGAGTGAAGGAGGCTTTGTTGCGAAATATGAAGCCGATTCTAGATTTAACTTTGGATTGGAGATGTTTGATGTGAGTCTGGAAGGAGAGTTTACAGTCATGCCAGACACCTAGGTATTTGTAGTTGTCCACATATTCTAAGTCAGAACCGTCCAGAGTAGTGATGCTAGCTGGGCGGGAAGGTGCGGGCAGCGATCGGTTGAAGAGCATGCATTTTGTTTTACTAGCATTTAAGAGCAGTTGGAGGCCACGGAAGGAGAGATGTATGGCATTGAAGATCGTTTGGAGGTTTGTTAACACAGTGTCCAAAGAAGAGCCAGATGTATACAGAATGGTGTCATCTGCATAGAGGTGGATCAAGTAATCACCCGCAGCAAGAGCGACATCATTATATATACAGAGAAAAGAGCCTTACTTGTCCCTCAGCTCACAGTTATGCGAAAGCTACCGGTGTTGCTGATATTTAGTGCTAAATATGTGTAGGTTTTGGTGTGTTCTAATAGAACTTTGTCCAAACATAATTTATAATTGTGATACTGATTTCTGTAACTCTTTTGGAATATCATTCTATACTTTTTTAGGTTAACTGTCAGAATCCAGGTCTGACAAACCTGTTCAGATGGTCTAGTTGCTGTTAAAACCCCTCCTTAGTGGGAAACAGCAGCACCAGGTAATTTGCTTACAACAGACTCTTGATTTTAGTGTTGTGTAAGGTGATACCAGGTGCTGCAGATCCTTCTAATGTTTTTGCCAATTCATTAATGTAGATGTTAAATAGTGTTGGACTTGAGCAGCCCTGTTTCACTCCACGTCCCAGAGAGAAGACGTTTATTTGCTTGTTGCCAATTTTAACGGCACATTTTATTTTGTGTACATTGTTTTAATAACATCTTTTGTTTTCCCTCCAAATACAAATTTGTGCTGAATTGAATCAAATGCTTTATTGAAGTTTACAAAACATCAGTAGATTAATTATGACTTTTGAGTTGACTTTGTTTGTCAATTAGGATGTTGAGTGTATGAATGTGGTCTGTTGTGCGTTAATTCGGTAAAACTTGTGTTCATCAAGGAAATGAAGAAGTCAGCTATTTATGATATTGCAAAGAATTTTCCCAAAGTTGCTGTTAACGCAAATTCTTCTTAATTATTTAGGTCAAATTTGTCCATATCGTTTATAGATTGGTGTGATCAGTCCTTGTTGTAACGATCATCGTTGGAATGAGACTAAAGCGCAGCATGGAAATTGTTAATATTTAATGTTCACAAAAAAACACTCAAACAAAATGACAAAACGGAGAAAACGAAAGCACACAGTTCTGTCAGGGAAACAACCTAAACAGAAAACAATCACCCACAAAACACAGGTGGGAAAAGGCTACCTAAGTATGATTCTCAATCCGAGCCAACGAACGACACCTGCCTCTGATTGAGAACCATACTAGGCCAAACACGTAGAAAATATATCCTAGAAAAAAGAACATAGACAACCCACCCCAACTCACACCCTGACCAACCTAACACAAAGACATAAAAAGAAACTAAGGTCAGAACGTGACACCTTGGATCTGGATCTCTGTGTTTTTATTAAATATGCACTACTGGTCAAAAGTTGTAGAACACCTACCTATTCATGGGTTTTTCTTTATTTTCACTATTTTCTACACTGTAGAATAAAATTGAAGACATCGAAACTTTGAAATAATACACATGGAATCAAGAAGTAAAAAAAAAGTGTTATACAAATCAAAAAATATTTTATATTTGAGATTCTTCAAATAGCCTTTGCCTTGATGACAGCTTTGCACACTCTTGGCATTTTCAATTTTTCTATAGGATGGAAGTCAGGCCTTTGTGATGGCCACTCCAATACCTTGACTTTGTTGTCCTTAAGCCATTTTGCCATAACTTTGGAAGTATGCTTGGGGTCATTGTCCATTTGGAAGACTCATTTGCGATCAAGCTTTAACTTCCTGACTGATGTCTTGAGATGTTGCTTCAATATATCCACAAAATTTTAATACCTCATGATGCCATCTATTTTGTGAAGTGCACCAGTCCCTCCTGCAGCAAAGCACCCCCACAAACCGTATGCTGCCACCCCCGGTGTTCTTCGGCTTGCAAGCCTCCCCTTTCCCCCCAAACATAACAATGGCCAAATAATTATGGCCAAACAGTTATATTTTTGTTTCATCAGACCAGAGGACATTTCTCCAAAAAGTACAGTCTTTGTCCCCATGTGCAGTTGCAAACCGTAATCTGGATTTTTTTTATGGCGGTTTTGGAGCAGTGGCTTCTTCCTTGCTGAGCGGCCTTTCAGGTTATGTTGATATAGGACTTGTTTTACTGTGGATATAGATACTTTTGTACCTGTTTCTTCCAGCATCTTCACAAGGTCCTTTGCTGTTGTTCTGGGATTAATTTGCACTTTTCGCACCAAAGTACGCTCATCTCTATTGTTTGTACAGATGAACGTAGTACCTTCAGGTGTTTGGAAATTGCTCCCAAGGATGAACCAGACTTGTGGATGTCTGCAATTTCTTTCTGAGGTCTTTGCTGATTTCTTTTGATTTTCCCATGATGTCAAGCAAAGAAGCACTGAGTTGATATCAGACGCTTCTAAAGCCATGACATCATTTTCTGGACATTTCCAAGCTGTTTAAAAGCACAGTCAACTTAGTGTATGTAAACTGCTGACCTCTGGAATTGTGATACAGTGAATTATAAGTGAAATAATCTGTCTGTAAACAATTGTTGGAAAAATTACTTGTCATGCACAAAGTAGATGTCCTAACTTACTTGCCAAAACTATAGTTCGTTAACAAGACATTTGTGGAGTGGTTGAAAAATTAGTTTTAATGACTCCAACCTAAGTGTATGTAAACTTCCGACTTCAACTGTATATTATTCAATAGATACTGATTTTTTTTTAAATAATGAATGCGAAAATCAAAATAAGTTATTGAGAACTACAGTGGGGCAAAAAAGTATTTAGTCAGCCACCAATTGTGCAAGTTCTCCCACTTAAAAAGATGAGAGGCCTGTAATTTTCATCATAGGTACACTTCAACTATGACAAACAAAATGAGAAAAAAAAATCCAGAAAATCACATTGTAGGATTTTTAATGAATTTATTTGCAAATTATGGTGGAAAATAAGTATTTGGTCAATAACAAAAGTTTGTCTCAATACTTTGTTATATACCTGTTGGCAATGACAGAAGTCAAACGTTTTCTGTAAGTCTTCACAAGGTTTTCACACACTGTTTCTGGTATTTTGGCCCATTCCTCCATGCAGATCTCCTCACTCCTCAATCCTATGATGAAAATTACAGGCCTCTCTCATCTTTTTAAGTGGGAGAACTTGCACAATTGGTGGCTGACTAAATACTTTTTTGCCCCACTGTATATCTAAATTAAACACAGAGATCCAGACAATGTAAAGCAGTGTCTGAAGCTGGGGAATGCTGTGTCCCACTCAGCAGAGTAAGTCCTGAAACATCAGAGTTATCTGACCCTCTGGTTATGGGACTGGCTCATCATTACACGCACGCACGCACGCACACACACACACACACAATGATTTTTATTTTCTTAATTTCTGTGTTTGTACATGTACTTTTGTACAGAATGTGTGGAAACCAACATGGTGGATTCTCCTCTGTAAGGCAATGGCCATCCCCTCAGACAGACACGGAGAGGAGGATCATAGTGAGGTTGAATTTCAGTCATAGTTAAATTCATTATAGGACGCCACACCAAATTACCTGTTATTGCAGAGCCAAACAAGGTCCCTAATTACACATGAGCTGGAAAACATTCCAGTGTCTTGTCCTGGGGGACAATCATCAACCCCATATCCCTGCTATAACTCCGTATGAATAGCTAGTAGTTACTCACTCTGTTTTAACCAGGCTGTGGGCTATCACTCTCTCTCACACAATGTTCTCTCAGCTCCATGGCAGAATATGTACAATTGCAGGAAATTCTCTTAAAAATGCTAAAATGTCACTACACCGCCAAGATGGGGGTCTCTAAAATATTCTCTACATTTTTTCTGCAGTGACGGGCCGACCACATGTTGCCAAGCCCCTTTCCACGCCCCTGCCACGCCCATCAGCTAAGCTTTTCTTAACCAGAAAAAACCCTGTCTTTATATAGAAACAACCGACAGTATCCCTCAGGACATCTTCAAATCTCACTGTCAATTCTCTTCATTGGAGAGGATTATGGAATGATTTGTAAAGGATTGAGTACTTTAACAAGCAAACCTTGTGTGTGAATTGATCTATGGACTGACTTACAGTATAAGGAATGCATTTTGTTCCAGTGTAAGGGATTTCATGCTCCCAGGGGTCCCAGAGGAATCCCAGTGGGTTTTAAAGTGTAGTGAAGATGTTTCACTCTTCTTACCACCATGAACTGAGCCATAGAGCTGTACCTCAGAGGGAGAGAGAGGGAGAGAGAGGGAGAGAGAGGGGGAGAGAGAGGGAGAGAGAGGGGGGAAGGGAGGGTGAGAGAGGGGGAGAGAGGGGGAGAGAGAGGGGGAGAGAGGGTAAAAGAGAGGGGGAGAGAGGGGGAGAGAGGGAGAGAGAGGGAGAGAGAGGGGAAGGGAGGGTGAGAGAGAGGGGGAAAGGTTCACGGTCGTTTTTGTTATTTCTTGTTTTGTTGATGACATTTTTACAAAAAGAAGAAAATGTACGCTCACGACGCTGCACCTTGGTCTCATTCTGACAACCATGGCAAGAAGCCTCCAGTGATGATCCATGGCACGAAGCCTCCAGTGAGGAGTCATGGCACGAAGCCTTCAATGACGGCCTCCAGTCCGGAGCCTCCAGCGACTGCCTCCAGTCCGGAGCCTCCAGTGTCGTCCTCCAGTCCGGAGCCTCCAGCCATGGTCTCCAGTCCAGAGCCTCCAGCCACGGCCTCCAGTCCGGAGCCTCCAGCCACGGCCTCCAGTCCGGAGCCTCCAGCCACGGCCTCCAGTCCGGAGTCTCCAGCCACGGCCTCCAGTCCAGAGCTCCCAACGAGGGTGCCCAGTCCGGGCCCGCAACGAGGGTGCCCAGTCCGGGGCCCGCAACGAGGGTGCCCAGTCCGGGGCCAGCAACGATGGTGCCCAGTCCGGGGCCCGCAACGAGGATGCCCAGTCCGGGGCCCGCAACGAGGATGCCCAGTCCGGGGCCTGCAACGAGGATGCCCAGTCCGGGGCCCGCAACGAGGATGCCCAGTCCGTGGCCCGCAACGAGGGTCCCCAGTCCGGGGCCCGCAACAAGGGTCCCCAGTCCGGGGCCCGCTGAGAGGGTCCCCAGTCCGGGGTCGGTGGTGAGGGTCCCCACACCAGAGGCGCCACCAAAGTGGGGTGAGCCAGAGGTGGAGCGGGGTCTATGTCCCGCACCAGAAGCGCCACCGCGGCTAGATGCCCACCTGGACCCTCCCCTATGGGTTCAGGTTTTGCAGCCGGAGTCCGCACCTCTGGGGGGGTGTACTGTCACGCCCTGACCTTAGAGGGCCATTTTATTTCTCTATTTGGTTAGGTCGGGGTGTGATGTGGGGTGGGCATTCTATGTTTTGTGTTCTATGTTTCTTTATTTTTATGTTTTGGCCAGGTATGGTTCTCAATCAGGGACAGCTGTCTATCGTTGTCGCTGATTGGGAATCATACTTAGGTAGCCCTTTTTCCATCCTTTCCGTGTGGGTAGTTGTCTTTGTTAGGGGCACTATAGCCTTTGTAAGCTTCACGGTCGTTTTTGTTATTTCTTGTTTTGTTGGCAACATTTTTACAAATCAAAGAAAATGTACACTTACCACGCTGCACCTTGGCCTCATTCCGACGATGGCTGTGACATCACTGAATACCCCTCTTCATATTTTCAAGTGTAGCGCTGGCAGCATCATGTTATGGGTATGCTTGTCATCGGCAAGGACTAGGAAGTTTTTTTAGGATATAAAGAAACAGAATAGTGCTAAGCCCAGCAAAATCATAGAAGAGAACCTGGTTCAGTTTGCTTTCCATCAGACACTGGGAGACAAATTCACCTTTCAGCCAGACAACCTCAAACACAAGGCCAAATATACACCGGAGTTGCTAACCAAGATGCCATTGGGTAGTCTAGTTATAGTTTTGACTTAAGTCGGCTTGAAAGTCTATTGCAAGACTTGAAAATGGCTGTCTAGCAACAACCAACTTGACAGAACTTGAGGAATTAAAATAATAATAATATGCAAATATTGTACAATCCAGGCATGCAAAGGTCTTAGAGACTTTCCCAGAAAGACTCACAAATGTGATTCTAACATGTATTGACTCGGGAGAGTTGAATACTTATCTAATCAAGATATATTAGTGTTTTATTTTTCATAAATGTTTTACAAATGCTAGACTTTTTCTTCCACTGTGACATTACAGAGTATTTTGTGTAGATCGTTGACAAAAAAAAAGACAATTGAATCCGTTTGAATCGCACTTTGTAACACAATAGAATGTGGAAAAAGTAAAGTGGTGTGAATACATTCTGAAGGCACTAAGGACTGTGTTATAACATGGAATGACATGAAGATGGATGAGAAATCAGTTTGTAGTACAAAGGGAGATGAGGATTGAGCCAGAGAGAGTGGAAAAGAAAGAGAATGAGGAAAGAGAGATGTGGATGGGGTGAAAGAGAGGAAATCAATGTGGGTGGGTGTTTGAATGGTCTTTATCTTTAATATTCTGTTTTGTCCATGTCAGTGGTTTTTAAAGTAGTATGTCTTTGGGTGAAGTCATTGTGTATTCTAAGATCATATTTCTGTCTGAGTAGGGTGGGAGAGGGAAGAGGGAGAGTGAGAAGGAGGGAGGAAAGGGAGAGTGTGGTAGAGAAGAAACACACAGACCAACAAGAGGAGGGTCTGCAGGGTGAAGTTGCTAAGCAACCCATTTTTCCCCCTGCATGTAGAAAGTGAAGGCGTGTTTAACTGGCATTGCAGAGAGAGTGTCAGAAATTGAGAAAAATACATTGAGAGTGTGAGGAGAGAGAGACAGAGATAAATGGAAAGGAAAATGATGAGAGCAGGATAGACACAGTTCTGAGAAAGCTGTTTTTAGGCATGGGCGAGAACGTGTTAGTGTGTGTTTGTGCGCATGTCTGTGTGTGCGCACAAGCACATGTGTGTGGCTGGGTGTGTGTGTGTCTGTGTGGGTGTGTGATCATTCCTATGGTCTGGTGTGTTTTACAGAGGCTGCCCTAAAGCCAAGCAGCTCTACCACCACTGTACAGTACACAGACATCTACAGAGATCAGCCTCAGTAGGACAGTCCTGTACTATTTATAACTGACCTAGCTAACACCAGAAATGCACACTATCCCAACATTATTATGGGCTTTTTCACCCGTAACAATAGGCCTATTCCTATCTGAATTCTCCCTTTCTTTTGATCTCTCCTTCCTCCCGTCTCTGTCTTAATTATCTCTCTCCTTCCTCTCCCCTCTCATTCCCCCTCTTTTTCTCCACCTCCATTCAGCAGCTGCAGGTCTTTGGCAGGCAGACAGCTCTAATGTTTCTCCGGGTGTCTTGTTGTTCCCTGTTTGGCCCCAGCAGACAGACAGACAGACAGGAAGCTTTGAGTCATGCTCTGGCAGCTCTCATTCTCGCTCCCATTAGTCACTGTGCAGCAGAGCTGTGTGCTAATCAACCTCAGCTGGCACTGCACTCGCCCACTGTATGCCTGTCTGCTGAATCTACTCTCTCTCTCTCTCTCTCTCTCTCTCTCTCTCTCTCTCTCTCTCTCTCTCTCTCTCTCTCTCTCTCTCTCTCTCTCTCTCTCTCTCTCTCTCATAGACCGTCTTAATCCCCTGTGCTCTCTTACATCTTTCCAAATCTCTCGCCTTCTCTACGTCCTCCTCCTCCTCTTTTACCTCTCAGCAGTATGTGAGGTTAAGGTACTCCATGCTGCTGTATATATGGCCTAGTCTCCAGCTGTGCACCATTGACGTCCAAGGTAGTTCAGACTGCCCTGCCATAGGTTGAACATCTCAGCTAGCAGTCTATGTGGGGATTGGAAATGAGGCTACTGTATGTTCTGAGTGGTATGTTGAGCACGCAGAACCTGTGAGATGTAGTTACTGTCAGCTGTTTGCAATGCATATTGACCTGAAGTAAAACATCTAAAAAAGATTGTCTTATTCGTGGTGACCAACAACGTTACAGTCCTGCTGAGAGGAACTCTTCTGTGTTTAATCATAGTCAGTATCAGAAAGTGGACATTTTTGTGACTTCCCCAAGGTGCAATATCTCATGGACATAGAGTCCTATTTCTGTAAGGGGAAATTGGTCACAGGAGACAGTCTGTGTTTCTCTGTTTCACTGTAAATCGTTTTTACTCTAACTCATAGATATTTACCTGTCTAGTGAAAACTGCTTCCCTCATAAAACCAGCCAGCCCAGTAAAGTGTGTAGGGCCTATATGTAGTGTGTCTCTTCTTAAACCAGCCAGCCCAGCAAAGTGTGTAGGGCCTATATGTAGTGTGTTTCTTCTTAAACCAGCCAGCCCAGTAAAGTGTGTAGGCCCTATATGTAGTGTGTTTCTTCTTAAACCAGCCAGCCCAGCAAAGTGTGTAGGGCCTATATGTAGTGTGTTTCATCTTAAACCAGCCAGCCCAGTAAAGTGTGTAGGCCCTATATGTAGTGTGTTTCATCTTAAACCAGCCAGCCCAGTAAAGTGTGTAGGGCCTATATGTAGTGTGTTTCATCTTAAACCAGCCAGCCCAGCAAAGTGTGTAGGGCCTATATGTAGTGTGTTTCATCTTAAACCAGCCAGCCCAGTAAAGTGTGTAGGGCCTATATGTAGTGTGTTTCATCTTAAACCAGCCAGCCCAGCAAAGTGTGTTGTGTCTTTGGCTATGCCGGATTAAGTGATATGACATGCTATTCTATAAAATAATTTATCCGTAATTAATATGACCTGATTGAGCTAATCATGTAAATGTAATTAACTAGAGAGTCGGGCACCACGAAAAAGTATTTATAGAGCTGTTATCTTCCGAATAAACTCTTAAAGACCTAGTAATACTTTACATCAATAGCAGTCAATATTAATCGTCATCTTGATTCAGTCTCATCTGAAAGTTGTAAATTCTTAGTTATCTGCACGAACCCCTAACAAGTTGAATCAGCAATACAACATTGGGTTTAATCATTTATTTACTAAATACCTAACTAATCACACAGATTTACACATACACAATTAAATCATAACTTGATTACAAATTACTTCATAAAGGAAAACGTCCCTGGCGGACGGAACAGATATGACAGCTTGTTACACAAAAGAAAAGGGGCTGGGTTTGAGTGAAGGAGCGGGAAGACTGAGGAACAAAGGCCGAAGCTGTGCTATCGTAAATACAGTATCTTATGCATTCTAAATTACCGCCCATTTGGAAAAGGAAAATGCAATAAATATTTACTCTGAGCTGCGCTTCGGTAGGTTGGTGGTAGATGGAAGGCCGTGTTGCCCAACCGAGTCCTGTGTCCTTTGAAGAATGTCTCTGCTGGTAATTGAATACGTTGTAGTAACGTCGTTGTGTGGTAGCCGGGATACTCTGTCTGTTCCTTCCTAACCTGCGTTTGCAGCTGCGGTTGCTAACTCAACGGCTAGGAGGTATCACTTCTGTAGTGAATAAGAGTTCAAAGTTCATACCATTCGCAACCAAAGCTCACGCTGATGTTGGCTTCATTCTGTAGTTATTATCTGAACCATTCTGTCTTCGGACCGTCGTCCTACATCCTCGGAACAGGAGGTTATATTGTCGTCAAGGGCTTATATAGGAAGGGAGAGGAGGGCGTGTTTGAAAAGTTTTTATAGGCCATGTCCCTTCTCAGGGGCGGGCCACTGATTGAGCAGAGCCCTATCTTATGAAAACCCAAATCTCACATTTTTGAAGCTAAAATCACATTTCATCCCATCACGAATAATTTCATATTCAAACATTGAAATTGAACAACAATTCCATGTTAATCCGATAACTCTGATGTGTAGACTTTCCACTGTAGAGTTTCTGTCATCTTATCATTGATGAGAATGTCTCAGATGACAACTGAACTGACATCATATTCATTAAGTACCACCGCATATGTTCAATTGATCGTATTGCCAGAATATAGTTCCTTTCCCCCCACCTTCTGATGTTCCCGAGAATCTCTATGTTAACCAAGGATTTTGCAATGTAACCTCAGTAGGGTAGAGAGAGGAAAAAGGGGGGAAGAGGTATTTATGACTGTCATAAACCTACCCCCAGGCCAACGTCATGACAGTCCCCCCATGTTGGGTTCAATCTTGCGATTAACCTGCATGTTGCAAACCAACATAAAAATGACCGTGGGTTGTCCTGGTTGTGGACCATCGGATGTCCGGATTGGGATCGCCGTTCCGGACCCGTCGTCTGGTCGTCCAGACTGGAAGATCTGGGCAGTAACTTAGTCAGATGTTAACAATGCACACACACTCATGAAATGTATCATTACATTTCCTCCCAAATGAGCTGCGTTGTGGCACTAACTGAAGTTGTTTATGGCTCTATCACTTTCTACGTGCCGAAGAAAATGAAACAAAATGATTGAA
Organism: Oncorhynchus kisutch; assembly: GCF_002021735.2. Taxonomy (NCBI): domain Eukaryota; kingdom Metazoa; phylum Chordata; class Actinopteri; order Salmoniformes; family Salmonidae; genus Oncorhynchus; species Oncorhynchus kisutch. The sequence continues at coordinate 66,792,162 of NC_034183.2, forward strand.
AACATAAACTAAACAAATTATAGTTATGCCCCCTTAATCATCTAATTGGACTGTATTCTATCTACGTCCACGGTCTTGGCAAAATGACCCTATCATGGCATTGTCTAATGTCATATCTAGGGCTTTCCTAATTTGCGGGGTGTTGCTTAGGGTACTATCCTAAGTCAAAATCAAATCAAATCAAATCAAATGTTATTTGTCACATACACATGGTTAGCAGATGTTAATGCGAGTGTAGCGAAATGCTTGTGCTTCTAGTTCCGACAATGCAGTAATAACGAACAAGTAATCTAACTAACAATTCCAAAAAAACTACTGTCTTATACACAGTGTAAGGGGATAAAGAATATGTACATAAGGATATATGAATGAGTGATGGTACAGAGCAGCATAGGCAAGATACAGTAGATGATATCGAGTACAGTATATACATATGAGATGAGTATGTAAACCAAGTGGCGTAGTTAAAGTGGCTAGTGATACATGTATTACATAAGGATGCAGTCGATGATATAGAGTACAGTATCTACGTACGCATATGAGATGAATAATGTAGGGTAAGTAACATTATATAAGGTAGCATTGTTTAAAGTGGCTAGTGATATATTTACATCATTTCCCATCAATTCCCATGATTAAAGTGGCTGGAGTAGAGTCAGTGTCATTGACAGTGTGTTGGCAGTAGCCACTCAATGTTAGTGGTGGCTGTTTAACAGTCTGATGGCCTTGAGATAGAAGCTGTTTTTCAGTCTCTCGGTCCCAGCTTTGATGCACCTGTACTGACCTCGCCTTCTGGATGACAGCGGGGTGAACAGGCAGTGGCTCGGGTGGTTGATGTCCTTGATGATCTTTATGGCCTTCCTGTAGCATCGGGTGGTGTAGGTGTCCTGGAGGGCAGGTAGTTTGCCCCCGGTGATGCGTTGTGCAGACCTCACTACCCTCTGGAGAGCCTTACGGTTGAGGGCGGTGCAGTTGCCATACCAGGCGGTGATACAGCCCGCCAGGATGCTCTCGATTGTGCATCTGTAGAAGTTTGTGAGTGCTTTTGGTGACAAGCCGAATTTCTTCAGCCTCCTGAGGTTGAAGAGGCGCTGCTGCGCCTTCCTCACGATGCTGTCTGTGTGAGTGGACCAATTCAGTTTGTCTGTGATGTGTATGCCGAGGAACTTAAAACTTGCTACCCTCTCCACTACTGTTCCATCGATGTGGATGGGGGGGTGTTCCCTCTGCTGTTTCCTGAAGTCCACAATCATCTCCTTAGTTTTGTTGACGTTGAGTGTGAGGTTATTTTCCTGACACCACACTCCGAGGGCCCTCACCTCCTCCCTGTAGGCCGTCTCGTCGTTATTGGTAATCAAGCCTACCACTGTTGTGTCGTCCGCAAACTTGATGATTGAGTTGGAGGCGTGCATGGCCACGCAGTCGTGGGTGAACAGGGAGTACAGGAGAGGGCTCAGAACGCACCCTTGTGGGGCCCCAGTGTTGAGGATCAGCGGGGAGGAGATGTTGTTGCCTACCCTCACCACCTGGGGGCGGCCCGTCAGGAAGTCCAGTACCCAGTTGCACAGGGCGGGGTCGAGACCCAGGGTCTCGAGCTTGATGACGAGCTTGGAGGGTACTATGGTGTTGAATGCCGAGCTGTAGTCGATGAACAGCATTCTCACATAGGTATTCCTCTTGTCCAGAGTTGATAACTATATGAGAAGTCTACAGCTGTAAGGCACTAGTTTTGGGCAGTCTACAGGGATGACCTATGGACTTCTGGGAAGAAAACTGGTGAGTACTGTAGCTGTAGAGTTAAAGGCCTCAAATAAATGTTCAACTTTACTAAGGCTGGTATTCATCTCGGACCCTTAAGTGATCCTAGCATAAATCCTAATTGGATGTTCCGTTGTGCATGTGAATATATGCTTACGCAAGCGCACATGTCAAGGGAAGGAAACCAAGTATCCTGGCAGATTACAACTTGTTCAGCATGAGTCTGACGTAGTCAGGTAATTTTCAGGTCAATGCCTGGAGGTCAGTCAGAATTGGTGTCGAGGGAGTCTGTAGTGGTTTTACTACCAGTCACTGTCTTCCACTATTGTAGTGGCGGTAGGTATGAAGAAGTATACTTCATAGCTAAGTTGTCCACGGAGGAGCTAACCTCATGACGGAAGTACTCTAAGTATTAGACCAGTCGTACGTGGTGTGATTGTGGTTCATGACTTCTAATAACTTTTCTCCTGAATGGAGGGTTCTATTTATTAGTGGCGTGTGTAACCATTGGAGGAGTGCAATGGAGATTCCCTTCCCCGTGCTGCACTCTGATGTTGCTATTATCAATAGCAATTTAACTTGTGAGGTTACTAATCCTCTTACTGAGTGTTGCTGGACTGACTGTGGAATTGGTACTGGTACTCAAGGGGTCCAGTTGTCCTACCGATTTATTATGAAATGTTATGTTATGTTAAGGTTTGACAGTCTGCCACAAAGTGGAAGGTGTGTCATCGGAGGCAGAGTATACTCTGCGCATCAATGTTTTTCTTGCTGAGACGGCCGCAGTGTTTGCGGAAGTGTCCGAAGGGCAAGAGGAGTTCATCTCAACTACCGTATTGCATGACTGCAAGGAAGAGGGAAGTTGCTCATTCACAGAGACAGCTGGCTCGAAATCATGAAAAGAATGGTCAATCAGATTGGCTGACGGAATGTGTCGAGATATCGTAATGTCTCAATGGATTGGATTCTGTAACAAGTGTTTCCTAAACGTCTTTTTCCCAAGGGGTGCTTTCGACAGGTACCCCTCGTGAATGACTGCATTGCAGCTAGCGTTAGGGGAAGACAGTGTGGTCGGTGGAGAAGGCACTGTAGCCTGTGACGATACCTGGTTGGTTTTCCAACCCATCAATGGGAGTAACCGATCCATCAAGTCTGCTCCAAGTAGCATGGGTACAGTTTCGAGGCTGGTAACATACACAGGGTGGACGAGCGATACGTCCTTGAAGTGTAGGTTCAGCATGACTCTCAATGTGAGAGGCGAGGTAGTCTGAGTGACCCCTCAAAGTGTAGTGTCAAATCGTTCCACTTTTAACCAACGTTTAGTTGGCTTCAAAGCCCTTTTTTGATCATCAAACAATGTTTGAGAGATGAGTGATATTGTCGCACCTGAATCAATTAGCGCATGACTAATGCGCATGACTAAGTTAAGCAGTCCTGTTTCCAGGTATGGGCGTTTCGATTCGTGTTTAGTGGACATATTCCACACAAAGTGGAGTGGTCGTTCGCAACGACGTGATGTGTCAATTCTGTTCAAGGTGGAAGCAGATCGACTTTTCACGTTTCACCTTTTTCTTCTCAACCTTTGTATCAGAGTCTATAGACAAAGCCCTTGGGCTTGTTTTTTGATCAAGCGGGCCCTGGATAGGGTCTCGAGTGAAAGCGGGAGAGATTTGAATTTTAACGTCCTTGCTAAGGGTGTTAATTCCTGCGGACCTGGTGTCCAGTAATTCCCCGTATTGACCTTGTGATTTATCTTTTACCCTTTTCTCAAATGTTTCTCGCTTTAGTTCTTCACGTAGTGTAACTTCTGGAGAACATTGGTCTACGTTTTGATCATCCTTCAACCCTTTGTTACTCTTGTGCTCTGACCCTTTGTGTGGGTTGGGTGCAGGAATGTAGTGAACAGGTCGATTGTAGCGGTAGTCGTTTTGATGGCGATGTACTTTACAGTTATTTCGACTGCGGAGGTTATTGGAATCATGGTTTCGTGGTAGAAACTGTTGTTGTGCGTCATCTATTAACGCTCCAATACCTGATAATGCACCCTCTAACTGGAGTGAGTGCTCCTGGTCGAACTTCAAAACCGAGTGGTCAGGGCTCTTAGCGTTGAATTCTAATTTCAAAGCTGTGGCAAGTTTAGCGTAGTCATTTAGCACGTGTTGCTGTTGTAAGCGAATTAACCTGGTCACGTGTCTATTCGACGTTCGCTTCAACAGGTAAACCCTGTCAGAACCCGTAGTGTTCGGGTAGCCATCCAACGCGTCCTCTATGTCAGCTAGGAACGTCTCAGTATCGTTTGGCTGACCTGGAACGGGGTCAAAGGTGGGGAAATTCTTGACGAGTTTGTCAAGGTATTCCGCATCAAGCAGGTGGAGAGGGTTGGCTTCATCCTGTGGGGAAAGTGGGGCCGAAAGGCCAAGAGGAGAAGCCAAGCTTTGGCTTTGTTGGCCAAGAGGCGCCATATTACTCAGTGCCGAATGGCCAAGAGGAGAAGACTGAGGGACACATGATGGAGGCAATGTCTGAAACCTATCGTCTTCACTCCTTTGAGTACCGGGCTCTGGTTGCTTGGATGGGTTGTCACGCTGTGGAGCGTGACCATTCTGTATTTCCTCCAGATGGTACCCAAGGGTGGTATTCTGCTGCATTGCAGAGCTCTTAGAGTACTGATTTTGGACACGTGAGTGTCGCACTTGCTTCTTTCGGTCTCAAACTTATCTGTCATGGTAGATAGAGGTCTGTCATGGCAGATAGAGGTCTTGAGTACGGAGCGAGAGATTCAGTGAGGAGATTTCTTCCGCTTGCTTAGTTATCAAGATTTCCATCTTCATCACCCGAGTTCTCTCATCATTCATTTGATCAGCGACTTCAATGAGTTCTGCTGATTTGTCATCCAACTTAGTCATTGTGTTCATCAATTGATTTTCTTTGGTCTGCAGACTTTTGAGTAGAACCGTGTTACTCTAAGTAATGTTCAACAAAACTGCCTGCATGCTATCAAATTTCACGCTCCTGTTTTAGATAACTCAACAGATTTATCTAGTTTGGAGTGGACTACCTCGTATTTAGTTTTGGCTAAATCGAGTTGTTCCTGGAGACCACGATTTTGTTGAAGAGTTTGTGCTCGTTCATCGTCATAAGTATTTGCAATTACTTTTAATTGTTCAGATTTTAAACGCAGTTCCTCGACTAGCAGAATGTTTTAATTTCCTGCTTTTGTCAATAGTTGCTCAGTTCTCTCCACCTGTCCCCTCATGTTAGCCATGTCTGGCACGTGCTTCAGCTGTGCACTGTGGTATTACCCGATGCCACATTTTTATGGCGATACATCAGTGCAAAAGTGGGGAGAACCGTCACAAAGCCTGTGTTTGATGGTTGATTTTGGAGAGCGTTTGCAATTTCGGCAGTTTTTTCGCTAATGGCATAATTAGGGTTGGTATCGCTGCTGAGGTCAGAGATCAATCCTTTTATGGGTGGAGGTTCACTAATTAGAAGAGGAGTGGTGACCACCTCCTTTTTTTATTTTAGGTTTTTATTTTAAGTTAGACAGGTTGTTTGTATCTGAGCACTACTGTGGTAGGGTTGGAAGGTTAGACAGGTTGTTTGTATCTGAGCACTACTGTGGTAGGGTTGGAAGGTTAGACAGGTTGTATGTATCTGAGCACTACTGTGGTAGGGTTGTAAGGTTAGACAGGTTGTTTGTATCTGAGCACTACTGTGGTAGGGTTGGAAGGTTAGACAGGTTGTTTGTATCTGAGCACCACTGTGGTAGGGTTGGAAGGTGTGACATTACTCCTGTGGGTTTTTCTGATCATCATATTGTTACTGCTGATATTCACTTGTCCTGTCCATGAAAGGCATCCCCTTATTGGTATTTTAATGTTACTGTAAGTTATTACATGACGCTGTGTTTGGTAAAAAGTCTTAGTTGTTTTGGGGAAAATGTAGGGTTATTAAATGTGATTTTGAGTCGATGAGACAATGGTGGGAGGCTGGGAAGGCCCACATCCATGTGTTTTGTCAACAGTATGCTGCTCTGGTATTGAAGTCAAAGAAACTATCAGGGCCCTTGAACAAGACATCACATGTATTGAATTGAAGTTGCTCACTCAGAATGACCCTGGACCAGTCATAAACTTACAGGACAAGAGACATCAACTGAGGTCGTTTTTACATGAAAGAGTGAAGGGTGCCTTGATTAGGTCTCTTTGCTACCCTCAAGGACATGGGTGCTAGTTCTTTTTTTAACCTAGGGCAGTCTACATTGCAATGCAAACAGATGGTCTGCCTTCATCTCCCTGATGGGAAGGTGACCACGGATGACGGTGAGATGTGCCAACATGCCGTGGATTTCTACTCTGCCCTCTACAAGGCGGAGGATTGTGATCCTCTGTGAGCTGAACAGTTGTTACATGGACTTTCTCAATTGGGCCCTGAGCAGAGAGCTGCTTTGGACTCTGACATTACTCTGCAGGAGCTGTCCACTGCTGTTATAAATCTCTCATCAGGCCGAGCCCCTGGCACTTTTGGGGGGGATTTCTATGGTGTGTGAATCTTTTCAATTCCTGTCAACGTACTGTGCCTTCATTGTTGCTGAAAAATGGGGATTTGGCTCTTAAACTGGAGACCTGTTGCATTGCTGTGTGCAGAATATAAAATGATATCTAAGTGTCTGTCAAACAGGTTGAAAGAATAACTGGGGCTGTTGGTCCACAAGGACCAGTCTTACTGTGTGCCTGAACGCTCTATTGTAATAAGATGTTTTAGACATTTGTAAACTGTCTGATGTGAATGTGGGTTTACTTTCTTTGGATCAGGAGAAGGCCATGTGGACCACCAGTACTTGTTCAAAACAATGAAAAAATTGGGGTTTGGGGATGTTATTTTTGCCTTGGATGAGTTAACTGTATGCTGGGGCCTCATGTATGGTGAAGGTGGGGGGTGGTTTGAGTTGCCCATCCCTGTCCAAAGGGGTATAAGGCAGGGATGCCCAATTTCAGGACAGTATCCAAATCCGGCTTTAAACTTCTTCACAACAGTATCTCGGACCTGCCTGGTGTGTTCCTTGTTCTTCATGATGCTCTCTGCGCTTTTAACGGACCTCTGAGACTATCACAGTGCAGGTGCATTTATACGGAGACTTGATTACACACAGGTGGATTGTATTTATTATCATTAGTCATTTAGGTCAACATTGGATCATTCAGAGATCCTCACTGAACTTCTGGAGAGAGTTTGCTGCACTGAAAGTAAAGGGGCTGAATAATTTTGCACGCCCAATTTTTCAGTTTTTGATTTGTTAAAAGAGTATGAAATATCCAATAAATGTCGTTCCACTTCATGATTGTGTCCCACTTGTTGTTGATTCTTCACAAAAAAATACAGTTTTATATCTTTATGTTTGAAGCCTGAAATGTGGCAAAAGGTCGCAAAGTTCAAGGGGGCCGAATACTTGCGCAAGGCACTGTATATTGTCTGGCAATTGAACCAATGCTTTGTTTTTTAAGAGCGAAGCTTACTGGTTTCTCTGTGCCAGGTGTAATGAAGGGTCCCACGATAGCACTGTCTGCGTATGCAGATGATGTGTGGGTTTTTATTACAGGGGGTGAGGATGTTAAGGTTCTCTCAAACGCTTTGAAGGTGTATGAGGGGGCCTCCTTAGCTGGAGTTAATTGGGAAAAGAGTGAATCCCTGTGAGCAGGTCAGCTTCAGATAGGGTCCGTTCCACGGTTACCAGGGGGCCCCAGACGGGGTCCGCTCCACGGTTACCAGGAGGGCTTCAGTGGGGCAGAGATGGGATGAAGACTTTGGGGGTTTATCTAGGCTCTGATGTATTTCAGAAAAAGAACTGGGAGGGTGTAGTGGAGAAGGTGTGTGTCAGATTGTTTAGGTGGAAATGGGTGCTACCCCAGCTGTCTTATAGGGGAGAGGTGCTGGTAACCTTGCCCCCTCTACCGTGCGGCACAGACTAATGATTTTACAACCAGCAGCCCAGAGACTGTTGTGCAGTGTTGGTTCTAGCAGCCCAGAGACTGTTGTACAGTGATGGTTCTAGCAGCCTAGAGACTGTTGTACAGTGATGGTTCTAGCAGCCCAGAGACTGTTGTACAGTGGCAGTTCTAGCAGCCTAGAGACTGTTGTACAGTGACAGTTCTAGCAGCCCATAGACTGTTGTACAGTGACGGTTCTAGCAGCCCAGAGACTGTTGTACAGTGACGGTTCTAGCAGCCCAGAGACTGTTGTACAGTGACGGTTCTAGCAGCCCAGAGACTGTTGTACAGTGACGGTTCTAGTTGGGTGGATCGAACCTACACATAGACAGGCACCTGTTCCTCTTAAAGCTAGAGGGGGGTGATTTGTCTGGCCTGACTCCATTCTATAAGTCTGTTATGCAGGCTTGGAGAGTTTTCCACAAGTCCCATAAGGCCGGCACGCCACCAGGGATGTGGTTTTGTTGAAGAGACTATTTTTTCTAACACTGTCATCCAGTTCCGTGCTCTGGGTTCAGCCTGCCTACGTTCATGCCTGTTAGGTGTGGGATGTACTGTACCAAGTCATCTGATACGGAGCAGCAGGAGATCGTTGGAGAAGCTGGGAGAAAGAAAGGAGGGATGAATGTTATCTCTATTGTTTTGTTTTCATTTTGTACCAATGTTGTAGTTATCTTTGTTTAGTTTGAGGGTCTTTATCTGCCTGTGTCTTGTTTGAGATCTAGTACGGTGAATGCTGCATGCAAATAGATACAGAGAATGGTGCTCTACCATGGCTAATGCACTGGGGGAAATTTCTCCTAGGATTAAGGAGGAAACAAAGTACACTGATACTGGGATGTAGAAGCGGCTTTTTGGGGTACGAGTGTGGGTGAAGAGGTCAGTTATTCCAGAAGCATTGATTGACAATGCTCATACACTTAGCCTTTCCTCCCTTTGGTGCGCTAGATGCCCACAGCTCTGTGTGTTGGTGTCTCTATGTGTGTTGGTGAGTGTGTAGCTCTGTGTATCTGTATGTTTTGCCAGTGTGTTTGTGTGTGTGGGAGGCAACATGTCTTATTGTAATTCACCTGAATAACTCACACCCACACAGAATGGAGACCACGGTTACTCAGCCATCTCTCTCTCTGAAACTGGAGCATGTATATGGGGGGCTGGTGAGCCGTCTGGGGGACTTTGTAGAGGTGTGGGGTGTCAGGATGGTTCTATGGGGGAGGGGTGGGGTTTAACTTTCTAGTCTGTTAAAATTATGAAATTAAGTTTGTTCAAATGATGTGTCTGTCTGTCTCCCTCTCTCTCCCCCTTCCCCCCACTCTGTCTGTCTGTCTCCCTCTCTCTCCCACCTTCCTCCCACTCTGTCTGTCTGTCTTCTTGAAGTAGTTTGAATTAAATCTGATGTGAAAGCCTGATTATAATGGTAAAAGTTGAAGTTTATGGGGGAGTGCTACCCATGAGAGAGAGAGAGAGAGAGAGAGAGAGAGAGAGAGAGAGAGAGAGAGAGAGAGAGAGGGAGAGGGAGAGAGAGAGAGAGAGAGAGAGGGAGAGGGAGAGGGAGAGGGAGAGAGAGAGAGTTTTTGTATTGCTATCCTTGTGGGGATCAAATAATTGATTCCCATCCTATATTCCCTAACACCTATCCTTAAACCTAAGACTAACCTTAACCCTAAACCTATACCTAACCCTAAATCAAACTGTAACCCATAACCTTAACTCTAACCCTAATTGTAACCCTAAACCTAACCCCTAAGCCTAAAATAGCATTTTTTCTTGTGGTGACCAGCGAAATGTCCCCACTTTTCTGAATTTTCCTTGTTCTACTATCCTTGTGAGGAATTCGGTTCCCCATAAGGGTAATTAAACAAAAACACACACACACAGCCCATTTGGGGCGGCAGGGTAGGCTAGAGCGTTGGGCTAGTAACCGGAAGGTTGCAAGTTCAAATCCCAGAGCTGACAAGGTACAAATATGTCGTTCTGCTCCTGAACAGGAAGTTAACCCACTGTTCCTAGGCTGTCATTGACAATAAGAACTTGTTCTTAACTGACTTGCCTAGTTAAATAAAGGTAAATAAAAATTCATTGAGTACGCACATCAGTCTCATGCAATAACACAGGCATTAGTCCCAATGGAGATATTTTATTTATGACGTAAGTTTTAAAGTGGAGGCCCCGGCTTCTCAGTTGATCTATAATGAAAGAGAAAGAAAGATAAACTCAGGAGAAGTTAGGGAGTGTATGAATGCTCCTGGGAGGATTGATTTGTCTCTTATAGCCCCTGGGCCTATGTTGCTACTGCTGCTGTCTCCTGGAAACTGATGGCTTTGTCCTCAGACTCCCCAGCTGAGCAGAGAAATGAACTCGGCACTATCAGGCTGCATCATACACCCAATCTGTATTCTATTTGAGAACACAACTCAGGTTGATTATATACACATTCAGAATAACTTTCTATGTCAGCTGAGGACACAATGTGTGGTCAACCGACCCTTTCTATACTCCACAACTTGACCGATCACAGGTTTCTTTAAGTAGAATGGAACAGCCTTTCTGCTGTGAGAGGTGTCATTCCAGCAATTAACCCATTTTCTACTCAACAAGTTAGTGACTGCTTGTGATTACCAGGCGGCCTCTGGCCTCTCACTGTATACCCCATTCACACATCAAGATCACTTTGGATTGTTGAAATGCATACTTGTTACTTTCGCTTCTTGGTAGAGGGAACGCAACACCCTGCTACAACTCAACTCCCCGTGGAGTGAAAGAGGTTTATAGGTGCGGGGAAGGATGACAGAGGCTGGGAAAGGTTACCGTGTGCAGGGAATTTCCTTCACAGGTAGTCGGGAAAAGGGGCTGGACGGAACCAAAGCAAAGAGAGTAAAAGTTAAAGCCCCGTCTCCTACCTACCTACCTACCTACCTACCTTCCTACCTACCTACCTACCTACCTACCTACCTACCTACCTACCTACCCACCTACCTACCTACCTACCTACCTACCTACCTACCCACCTACCCACCTACCCTCCTACCTACCTACCTACCCTCCTACCTACCTACCTACCTACCTACCTTCCTACCTTCCTACCTACCTACCTTCCTACCTACCTACCTACCTTCCTACCTACCTACCTACCTACCTACCTACCTACCTACCTACCTACCTTCCTACCTTCCTACCTACCTACCTACCTACCTACCTACCTACCTACCTACCTACCTACCAACCTACCTACCTACCTACCTACCTACCTACCTTCCTACCTACCTACCTACCTACCTACCTACATTCCTACCTACCTTCCTACCTACCTACCTACCTACCTACCTACTTACCTACCTACCTACCTACCTACCTACCTACCTACCCACCCACCCACCCACCCACCCACTACTTACCTAATCTTAGCACCACCTGGCACACTAACCAAAATACAGGGGGTGGTCTGCCCAGGTCTTACCTAGTGTGCATAGACAGAGTAAACTCAAGTGGTTATGTATACCCGCAGGCCTCTTGCCTAAACACTCCCAAGGTGACTTCCCCTTCCCCCTGGGAACAAATGAAACAGAATAATTCACCAAACGTAGTGTTTTTTGGTTTATTTAAATTGTTCACTAAGTCCTACGGCATTCTCATACCTCTGCAGGAGCAGCTACAAAATACTCTACAACAAACAACACAGCACATACAAAGAAGCTCTTTCCTAACAAAGGAGCACTGGCTTTTCCCTGACGAGAGGGCGGGGTCTTAGCGCCAATCTGCAATGGGGCCGACCAATCAGCTGCTTGGAATCCAGGAAGCCATCCTGAAATACACACACATACAAACCCACAACAACCCAGAAACTGGGGAACGTAACAATGTTAGGCAGTCTATGGCTGATTACAGTGTGGTTTGAATCTGACATTCTAGAGGATTACAGAATGCTATATCAGATTGTTATTTGTTCAAGACAAAAGAGGCAGACAACCATTTTAATGATTAATTCACCAATTTAGTTCATGCTTTTCAGTAGTGCTCAAAGTGCATTGCATTGTATGGAGGTAATTCAGGCAATTCACCTCTATATAATGTATTCACCGGTGTGTAGCTCTCACTTGTAGGTTGATATGAGTCCATCTCTGTGAGGTCTTTGACTCTTTCTAATGAAAGAGTACGAGTATGAAGAATACCTTTTTCTACCCCTCTATGTGATAGTTCAGTGTGGACCTGTTGTGTTGTGTTGACCTCTGTTTCTCTCCCCCTTCTCTCACTACACAGTTGTCTCTCAGCCTTCATCGGCGAGAGAAGGCAAACAGTAGGGAACAGAGACCAAACATTTCAGACCCTTATTATCTCAGACCTGGCAGTTAATTTCAGACCCTTATTATCTCAGACCTGGCAGTTAATTTCAGACCCTTATTATCTCAGACCTGGCAGTTAATTTCAGACCCTTATTATCTAAGAGCTGGCAGTTAATTTCAGACCCTTATTATCTCAGACCTGGCAGTTCGTTTCAGACCCTTATTATCTCAGACCTGGCAGTTCATTTCAGACCCTTATTATCTCAGACCTGGCAGTTCATTTCAGACCCTTATTATCTCAGACCTGGCAGTTCATTTCAGACCCTTATTATCTCAGACCTGGCAGTTCTTTTCAGACCCTTATTATCTCAGACCTGGCAGTTCATTTCAGACCCTTATTATCTCAGACCTTGCAGGTCTTTTCAGACCCTTATTATCTCAGACCTGGCAGTTCATGTCAGACCCTTATTATATCAGACCTGGCAGTTCATTTCAGACCCTTATTATCTCAGACCTGGCGGTTCATTTCAGACCCTTATTAACTCAGACCTGGCAGTTCATGTCAGACCCTTATTATCTCAGACCTGGCAGTTCATTTCAGACCCTTATTATCTCAGACCTGGCAGTTCATTTCAGACCCTTATTATCTCAGACCTGGCAGCTCATTTCAGACCCTTATTATCTAAGAGCTGGCAGTTAATTTCAGACCCTTATTATCTCAGACCTGGCAGTTCGTTTCAGACCCTTATTATCTCAGACCTGGCAGTTCATTTCAGACCCTTATTATCTCAGACCTGGCAGTTCATTTCAGACCCTTATTATCTCAGACCTGGCAGTTCATTTCAGACCCTTATTATCTCAGACCTGGCAGTTCTTTTCAGACCCTTATTATCTCAGACCTGGCAGTTCATTTCAGACCCTTATTATCTCAGACCTGGCAGGTCTTTTCAGACCCTTATTATCTCAGACCTGGCAGTTCATGTCAGACCCTTATTATATCAGACCTGGCAGTTCATTTAAGACCCTTATTATCTCAGACCTGGCGGTTCATTTCAGACCCTTATTAACTCAGACCTGGTAGTTCATTTCATACCCTTATTATCTCAGACCTGGTAGTTCATTTCAGACCCTTATTATCTCAGACCTGGCAGTTCTTTTCAGACCCTTATTATCTCAGACCTGGCAGTTCATGTCAGACCCTTATTATCTCAGACCTGGCAGTTCATTTCAGACCCTTATTATCTCAGACCTGGCAGTTCATTTCAGACCCTTATTATCTCAGACCTGGCAGCTCATTTCAGACCCTTATTATCTCAGACCTGGCAGTTCATTTCAGACCCTTATTATCTCAGACCTGGCAGTTCATTTCAGACCCTTATTATCTCAGACCTGGCAGTTCATTTCAGACCCTTATTATCTCAACCATGTAAGCTCCAACAGTGCAGTAGTATCTAACCGTATGTGTGTGTGTGTGCGTGTGTGTGTGCTACTCACCCCCAGGCATCCCTCTTATAGATACATCACTATGGTATTTTAACCATTTTGCCATTGACCCTTCTCCCTGGGGTGAAGTGCACCTTTCCATATCATAGAAACCATCTCTTCACTACACATCGCAGGACATCAACCATCATTTCACATAGCAGCACGTCAATGTGTTACATTATTGCAAGTCATTATATGCTGTTGCGTTCCATTCTACATGAATAATGTGTTCTGTTGAAACACTCGCCCACCACAGCCTTGGCCAGACAGGTCTGAGTTCAGCTCTATTAGAATCTACACCAGCCACCTGGACAGTGTTTAAGTCTGTATGAAGACGGAAAGCAGGAGGGCAAGAGATGTTCAATGATTGTTAAACATTGTCACGCCCTGACCTTAGAGAGACTTTTTTATTTAACTATTTTGGTTAGGTCAGGGTGTGGGCATTCTATGTTTTGTTTTCTATGTTTCTTTATTTCTATGTTTTGGCCAGGTATGGTTCTCAATCAGTGACATCTGTCTATCGTTGTCTCTGATTGGGAATCATACTTATGTAGCCCTTTTGCCCTCCTTTCAGTGTGGGTAGTTAACTTTGTTAGAGGCATCATAGCACTGTTAAGCTTCACGGTAATTTTGTATTGTTTATTGTTGGCTACATTCTAATTAAAAGGAATAAGTACGCTAACCACGCTGCACCTTGGTCCACTTCTTACAACGCCCGTGACAAACATGATTATCTTCAGACTCTCCGGCTAGCAGACTACTGTCTTCTGCCTTGGGGTCAGGTAGAAACATGCTTCACAACATGCTTCATATTGTGTGTGTTTGTGTGTGTGTGTGTGTGTTCCGTCTAACTCTGATGTGCAACCAGTGAATGTTTCTGGTGGTCACAGATTTGTGTGGTGCTATAGAGGCAACGATGGAACATTGAAAACATTAACAACGTGGTATCAAGGATGATTAGCTACTGCAACATGGACCTGGCTTGATGTTGCAGGGAACATTTATCACTAGTCTGTTTTATAGCCTGTGTTCAAAAATGCTGCAACAGGCAAGGTCCCTCTTACTTTCAAGTGCAATTACAGGCTTTTCAGACCGTTTGAGTGCTTTGGTATTATACTGTGTGATGATGAATTCCTCAAATGGAGTCCATGTTAGAGCCAGTACACTGCCAGTGTAATCTGCAGCATGTCTGGATGGAGGTCATAATGGGCTTTTCTACCCCTAGTTATTAGAAGAACGTTGTTGGTTATGAGAATGATGTTTCCAGTTGCACTGTAGCGATGACTCATCATGAGAACTCAGTGATTCCAACCATCTGTCTGTACGACGTTTATAAAATCTGGGTGCTCATTGTTTCATCGCGGATGATACTGTTCAAATGTGTTGAAGGGACATTCAGGTGTGTGCGTGTCTCCGTACCTGTACTTATATAGGCTGTACAATGTTATTCTGCAGGTCAGGATATACTGGATTAGATAAGTGAATGCAGCAGATCCCCCTCGATAGATCAAATCCAATGACATTGTATTTGTCACACGCTTCGTAAACAATAGATGTAGACTAATAGTGAATGACTTACTTACAGGCCCTTCCCAACAATACAGAGAGAGAAAAATATATATATATATAGTAGAAAAATAATAACACAAGGAATAGATACACAATGAGTAACGATTACTTTGCTATATACACAGTGTACCAGTAGCAAGTTGCTGTGCTGGGCACAAAGTAATTGAGGTAGATGTAGGTAGGGGTAAAGTGACGAGGTAATTGAGGTAGATGTAGGTAGGGGTAAAGTGACGAGGTAATTGAGGTAGATGTAGGTAGGGGTAAAGTGACGAGGTAGATGTAGGTAGGGGTAAAGTGACGATGTAATTGAGGTAGATGTAGGTAGGGGTAAAGTGACGAGGTAATTGAGGTAGATGTAGGTAGGGGTAAAGTGACGAGGTAGATGTAGGTAGGGGTAAAGTGACGAGGTAATTGAGGTAGATGTAGGTAGGGGTAAAGTGACTAGGCAACAGGATAGAAAATAAGCAGTAGCAGCATATGTGATGAGTCAAAAGAGTTATTGCAAAAAGGGTCAATGCAGATAGTCTGGGAAGATATTTGATGAACTATTTAACTAACTATTTATCAGTCTTATAGCTTAGGGGGTAGAAGCTGTTCAGGGTCCTGTTGGTTCCAGACTTGGTGCGTTGTTACCACTTGCCATACAGTAGCAGAGAGAACAGTATGACCTGCGTGGCTGGAGTCTTTGACAATTTTCAGGGCCTTCCTCTGACACTGCCTGGTATACAGGTCCTGGATGGCAGGGAGCTCAGCCCCAGTGATGTACTGGGCCGTACGCACCACCCTCTATAGCGCCTTAAGGTTGGATGCCAAGCAGTCAAGATGCTCTCAGTGGTGCAGCTGTAGAACATTTTGAGGATCTGAGGTCCCATGCCAAATCTTATAAAAACTGCTACATGCCTTTGTGGAAAACAGGAAGGAAGATGAGAGCTTCTTCTTTAATAAGGAAGGTTTTCAGGGTCACCTCCGGCTCCACAGATCAGAGTGTTCTTCTGAAGGTGTCTGCTGGCCAATCACTGTAACCAACATCACATTCTCATATCCTACTAACCAACAACATCTTCCATACAGAGAAGAAACAATAGGCTTTGATTTGGAGGTAAAAACATCATAGGACACACACACACACACCATGCACACACACACTATTAATTTAATCTTCCCCAGCTGGCCCTTGGCAGAAGAAAGCGTGACTCAGAGAAAAGGAAAGATCAGTGTTTGTTTACAGCGGAGAGAGATGATCGCTGCAACATCTCTGCTTTGAAGTGAGCGTCTCTGTCTGTGCCTGGAATATAAATAACTAACAAAGAACAGAACACAGCAGGGCAGGGGGCCGCTCTGTCGCACTGATTCCTCTGTGTGTGTGTGTGTGGCCATGCATGCATGTGTTTATTTGCGAGATAATCTGAGCCATATCTCCCTGTGCCAACGCAGGTGACACACACACACACCATAGCTTTACAGCTCTGCAATTAGGCCATTGTCTGTGCTCATAAAGCTGTCGGTCCTGTACCACATGTCTCCTACAGAGAGACAGACTGACAAGATGGAGGAGAGGAGAACATATGTAGAAACAGAGGGTTGACTGAAAAACACACAGAAGCAAAGATGGAAGACACACAGGAGACATGGAGAGAGAGCAATTGTGGGGGAAATGGAAGACCAGTCTAAAGGGTAGATACAGACAGGGAGACATGGAGATAAATGGAGAGAGTGAGTAGAGGAGAAATACAGAGATAGAAGGAAGGCAAAGCCGGTGGAAGTGAGACAGACAGTTCCTCTTTAGTGTTTGAGGATGAGAGGGGACCTGTTACTAGAAGAAAACAAACTGCAATACTGCAATTCTGTGTGAAAGTAGACAAGAATAACACACACGCACACAGATTGTTGTTATTCACACCACCCTCCTATCAATTAGAGTACATGGGAGCATCACAAAGAGAGGATGAGAGAGGGAAATGATAGCACACTCACTTTACTCAGCATTCTTTCATCTGCCGCTCTTTTCTCAGCCTTCTCTCTCACCCTTCCCCTGTCTTTCTTCTCTCCTCTTCCCCTGTGACCTCTCCCTCCCTCCCTCCCTGGACAATTCACATGCTGATTGTAATTTAGATGAGTGCTGGATTAGTATTTCCACACAGACACAGCACTAGTGTGTCAGTGGTTTAGTAGGACACCTCCATCACCAGGAGACTCTAGTGGTCTCTGTATCAACCTGTCAGCTGTGTTTGTGTGTACAGCACAACACAATGACACTTTATTCATCCCCACCAGGCAAATGGAAATAGCTGAAACAATGACATGCATCCTTATCCACGTCTCTGTGTGTGTGTGTGTGTGTGTGTGTGTGTGTGTATGTGTGTGTGTGTGTGTGTGTGTGTGTGTGTGTGTGTTTGAGCATGCACACGCTCATCTTAGAAGATTGTGTGTGTGTTTAGCCATATGTGGTTTTCATTTCTTCTGCATTAAACTTGCATCTCTTACACCACAGCTTGTGAGCTGGCTACAGATGGGGCTTTCGAAGCACATTCTCATTCCTGTCACAGTGACAGTTCCTCTGGGTCAGGCCGGGGTCAAAGGCCAGGAGGCATGACTAAGTATCTGCTCCATTTAATACACTCAATACAAGGACATATTCCATACAAAAACATCCCCTTTCCCCCCAGTGGCCTTCCACAGAGATGTGTGTCATGCATAATCGTGTTATTAGATGTGCAGAATGCATTCATATGAAGAGCTCCAGCACAGGTCATAGACACTATTTAGAGGTGTGTATGGATCACTGCACATGGTATTCCAGTGTTCTGATTGGTTCTAGAGTGCTGCTGGAGTTTTCCATTTGGCCACAGATGTGCCTATGTGCTGTAAGTCATTCAGCTAGATAGAGTTAACACTAAGGTTAATAGTGATGGGAGCGGCGTGGCATGAAGATACACAAGCAACTCTTTACAGGAGCAGTTAGTATGTTTTAAATATAGAGGGAGCGAGAGTAGAGCACGAGAGATCAAGATACATGTTATTCCCGAGGCGTTTTAAAATGCCATTGAACAGCTCCTGCTTCATCACATAATCCCTGCATATTACAAAGAGAGAAATGTAATTAGGAGGAGAATGTGGAGCATGGATGTGAGGGCTTAAATGTTCCTCTGTCTCATTAGTGTCACGTCGTTGCTCCCCCAGCGCCCGGACCTCCGCTTGGGAACACCAGGAGGATGGAGAGACTGTGACTGCAGGGTGTGGAGCTTGGTGTGTGGGTTTGTTTAACCGCACTCAGCTGACTTTCTCTCTCTATCGCTACTTTAAACACTGTCTGGGTCACGTCAACACTGGGTGAAATAGCATCTGGATGGGAGCAGAGACTGGAATATCTCCCTGGCAAAGCAGCCGATAACTCACATAGAAATGTCAGTTAATTTCTCAGCATGAAAGGGAGAGATGGAGTGAGCGATTGAGAGTGAGTGAGAGAAATTTAGTTGATGACTAAGAAAGAGAGGAAAACTGCTGAATAATTCTGTGTAAATTTGTATTGGGCTTTTGTTTTGTTTGACAGAAACCAGGAAGCCGTGCAGTTTGTATCCCCTCAACCTCCCTTTTTGGCAGAGTCTCAATGTACCATGAGTATGTTGTTCTCTGTCTGTGTTCTTTAATCAGAAGCCAACAGCCATGTTATCAACTTTACAAACACGACAGTAAACCCTCAGGTCGAATTTTGGTTAGGTACCACCAAGTCTTCCTCCCAGGAAAGATCTGCTTCTGTTTGTTATTATAGGCTGGCCAATGAGATGATCTTTTCTTTCAGCTACTGAGGGCTCTTGCTCTCCAAGATCTCATGGCTTGTCCTCCCTCTCCATCCCTCCACCACCACCACACCTTCTGTCCCTCCCTCTACAGGTGAGACCTCATGGCTTGTCCTCCCTCTCCATCCCTCCACCACCACCACACCTTCTGTCCCTCCCTCTACAGGTGAGACCTCATGGCTTGTCCTCCCTCTCCATCCCTCCACCACCACCACACCTTCTGTCCCTCCCTCTACAGGTGAGACATCATGGCTTGTCCTCCCTCTCCATCCCTCCACCACCACCACACCTTCTGTCCCTCCCTCTACAGGTGAGACCTCATGGCTTGTCCTCCCTCTCCATCCCTCCACCACACCTTCTGTCCCTCCCTCTACAGGTGAGACCTCATGGCTTGTCCTCCCTCTCCATCCCTCCACCACACCTTCTGTCCCTCCCTCTACAGGTGAGACCTCATGGCTTGTCCTCCCTCTCCATCCCTCCACCACACCTTCTGTCCCTCCCTCTACAGGTGAGACCTCATGGCTTGTCCTCCCTCTCCATCCCTCCACCACCACCTCACCTTCTGTCCCTCCCTCTACAGGTGAGACCTCATGGCTTGTCCTCCCTCTCCATCCCTCCACCACCACCTCACCTTCTGTCCCTCCCTCTCCAGGTGAGACCTCATGACTTGTCCTCCCTCTCCATCCCTCCACCACCACCACACCTTCTGTCCCTCCCTCTACAGGTGAGACCTCATGGCTTGTCCTCCCTCTCCATCCCTCCACCACCACCACACCTTCTGTCCCTCCCGCTAGAGGTGAGACCTCATGGCTTGTCCTCCCTCTCCATCCCTCCACCACCACCACACCTTCTGTCCCTCCCTCTACAGGTGAGACCTCATGGCTTGTCCTCCCTCTCCATCCCTCCACCACCACCACACAGGAATGTGCCACATATCTCTGGCATCCTGTGCACATCCTCAGAGTGTAATTGCTTTTCACTTGTCCCTGTGGAGAGGATAATTACACTATGATTACTGTTTTCATTGGCATTTCAACCGCGCACCAGTTGGTGTGTGATTTAATGTCAGACACGGGGGTCTCAAAGGTCCCCTCTTTGATGACAGCTTCCCTGGGTACAGTTTACCCCTTTGAAGCCACCATGCTGCAGCACATTTGCATTCCCAATAAGCTGTATGATCTGGTGTGTGTGTCTTTGTGAGTGTGTGTTGCGTGTGTGTGTGTTCATGATCCCTGCAGAGAGTAAGTTCATAAGGTAGTTGTATGGAGTTGTCAGAAAGTGGTTGCCTCTATCTGAGTAGTGACTGGTTGGGTTGTGGAGCTTTGGGTTACACAATATTTTTCAGACTGCTCCAGTGTCTGTCTGTTTGTTGGTAGCTCTCTGTTGTCAGATGTAGGCTGCTCCAAGGCTTCTCTCTGTGTTGATAACATGTTGCTATCCACTAATTATCTGCTCTTTCTCCTCCCTCTTGAGTTACTGTGACACAGATTAACACAGATTATTTTGAGGGTAAGAGACTGAAAACTTTTGAAATGAAACATTTATGATTTTCTGGGGGAAGACTTAGTCGTAGTGGCAACGGTAGCTGTTGTACAATAGTGGCGTTATTAGTAGGTAGTCACTGTCATGTGTCATTAGTAGATAGTCACTGTCATGTGTCATTAGTAGGTAGTCACTGTCATGTGTCATTAGTAGATAGTCACTGTCATGTGTCATTAGTAGGTAGTCACTGTCATGTGTCATTAGTAGATAGTCACTGTCATGTGTCATTAGTTAGGCTAGTCCCTGTCATGTGTCATTAGTAGGTCGTCACTGTCATGTGTCATTAGTAGGTCGTCACTGTCTGTCACGTTCTGACCTTTATTTCCTTTGTTTTGTCTTTATTTAGTATGGTCAGGGCGTGAGTTGGGGTGGGCAGTCTATGTTTTGTGTTTCTATGTTTGGTTTCTGTGTTCGGCCTAGTATGGTTCTCAATCAGAGGCAGGTGTCGTTAGTTGTCTCTGATTGAGAATCATACTTAGGTAGCCTGGGTTTCACTGTTGGTTTGTGGGTGTTTGTCACCACACGGGACTGTTTCGGTTTTGTTATTTCAGGTATTCGTTTATTGTTTTTGTATTTCTTAGTGTTCAGTTTATGTTTTATAATAAACGATATGGACATTTACCACGCTGCGTTTTGGTCCGATCCCTGCTACACTTCCTCTTCAGACGAAGAGGAGGAAATCTGCCGTGACAGAGTCACCCACCACAAAAGGACCAAGCGGCGTGGTAACGGGCAGCAGCAGGAGAGGCAGCAGCAGCAGCAGCGATGTCAGGATTTCTGGACATGGGAGCGAGATCTGGACTGTGTCACTACTTGGGAGGAGATAGATAGGTGGGCGGTCGACCCAGGGAGAGTGCCGGAGACCGCCTGGGATTCTCTGGAGCAGTGTGAGGAGAGATACCGTCGAATAGAGTCAGCACGGTGGCACGGTAGGAAGCCCGAGAGGCAGCCCCAAAAATGTATTGGAGGGGGCACACGGGGAGTGTGGCGAAGCCAGGTAGGAGACCTGCGCCAACTCCCCGTGCTTACCGGAGAGCGAGAGGGACCGGGCAGGCACTGTGTTATGCTGTGGAGCGCACGGTGTCCCTGGTGCGGGTGCATAGCCCGGTGCTGTACATTCCAGCTCCTCGTATCGGCCGGGCTAGAGTGGGCATCGAGCCAGGTGCCATGAAGCCGGCTCTACGCATCTGGTCTCCAGTGCGTCTCCTTGGGCCGGCGTACATGGCACCAGCCTTACGCATGGTGTCCCCGGTTCGCCAGCACAGCCCAGTGTGGGCTATTCCACCTCGCCGCACTGACCTGGCTACCGGGAGCATGCAACCAGGTAAGGTTGGGCAGGCTCGGTGCTCAAGAGCTCCAGTGCGCCTGCACGGTCCGGTCTATCCAGTGCCACCTCCACGCACCAGCCCTCCGGTGGCAGCCCCCCGCACCAGGCTGTCTCTCTATCTTCTGCCTACAGGTGCTTCCTCCTCTCCTGTCCTGCCAGAGTCTCCCTCCTGTCCTGAGCCGCCAGAGTCTCCCGTCTGTCCTGAGCCGCCAGAGTCTCCCGTCTGTCCTGAGCCGCTAGAGTTTCCCGTCTGTGCTGAGCTGCTAGAGTCTCCCGTCTGTCCTGAGCTGCTAGAGTCTCCCATCTGTCCTGAGCTGCTAGAGTCTCCCGTCTGTGTCTCCCGTCTGTCCTGAGATGCTAGAGCCGCCAGTCTGTCCTGAGCCGTCAGTCAGCCAGGAGCTGCCAGAGCCGTCAGTCAGCCAGGACCTGCCATAGCCGCCAGTCAGCCAGGACCTGCCAGAGCCGCCAGCCAGAGCCGCGAGCCAGCCAGGAGCTGCCAGAGCCGTCAGCCAGTCCTGAGCTACCCTTCAGTCCTGAGCTACCCTTCAGTCCCGAGCTGCCCCTCAGTCCGGAGCTGCCCCTCAGTCCATTGGGGCCCTTTAGTAGGGTTGCCAGTCCAAGGTTCCTAGGAGGCCACAGAAGCGGACTAAGACTATAGTGGAGTGGGGTCCACGTCCAGCGCCAGAGCCGCCACCGCGGACAGATGCCCACCCAGACCCTCCCCTATAGGTTCAGGTTTTGCGGCCGGAGTCCGCACCTTGGGGGGGGGGGGGGGTCACGCCCTGACCATCGTTTGCTTTGTATGTTTATAGGTTTTGTTTGGTCAGGGTGTGATCTGAGTGGGCAATCTATGTTGTATGTCTAGTTTGTCTGTTTCTGTGTTTGGCCTGATATGGTTCTCAATCAGAGGCAGGTGTTAGTCGTTAAATAAATTGGAACCATATTTAGGTAGCCTGTTTTGTCATTGTGGGTTGTGGGTGATTGTCTATGTGTATTGTTTGTGTCAGCACGATTATTCATTAGCTTCACGGTTGTCACTTTGTTGTTTTGTAGTGTTCCGTTTTTCCATTAAAATGATGAACACTTACCATGCCGCATCTTGGTCCTCCTCTCTATCTCCAGACGACAGCCGTGACACTGTCATGTGTCATTAGTAGGTAGTCACTGTCATGTGTCATTAGTAGGTCGTCACTGTCATGTGTCATTAGTAGGTCGTCACTGTCATGTGTCATTAGTAGGTCGTCACTGTCATGTGTCATTAGTAGGTAGTCACTGTCATGTGACATTAGTAGGTCATCACTGTCATGTGTCATTAGTAGGTAGTCACTGTCGTGTGTCATTAGTAGGTAGTCACTGTCATGTGACATTAGTATGTCGTCATGTGTCATTAGTAGGTAGTCACTGTCATGTGTCATTAGTAGGTAGTCACTGTCATGTGACATTAGTATGTCGTCATGTCATTAGTAGGTAGTCACTGTCATGTGTCATTAGTAGGTAGTCACTGTCATGTGTCATTAGTAGGTCGTCACTGTCATGTGTCATTAGTAGGTAGTCACTGTCATGTGACATTAGTAGGTCGTCACTGTCATGTGTCATTAGTAGGTCGTCACTGTCATGTGTCATTAGTAGGTCGTCACTGTCATGTGTCATTAGTAGGTAGTCACTGTCGTGTGTCATTAGTAGGTAGTCACTGTCATGTGACATTAGTATGTCGTCATGTGTCATTAGTAGGTAGTCACTGTCATGTGTCATTAGTAGGTAGTCACTGTCATGTGACATTAGTATGTCGTCATGTCATTAGTAGGTAGTCACTGTCATGTGTCATTAGTAGGTAGTCACTGTCATGTGTCATTAGTAGGTAGTCACTGTCATGTGTCATTAGTAGGTAGTCATTGTCATGTGACATTAGTATGTCGGCATGTGTCATTAGTAGGTAGTCACGGTCATGCGTGCGGTAGCATAATCATGTGTTAAAATACAAGTCACTGTGGGTTTTCTCCTCTCCAGATCCTCCCCTAGCCACCAGTCTATGATGAATAATGTGCTAGTAAAAGAGAACCATCTTCTCTCATTAGCACGTTTAGCCATGCATATGCCTACAAACAGTAAACAGTATAACTATTAACGATGAATGAATCTGAGGATAATTTCTGGAGCTACTCCTCTTGCCTGTCTTATTACTATCTTGCAGAGCACATTCACTCTTGGACTCGGATCATCTCTCGCTCTCGCTCTCTCTCGTACGCTCTCGTTCTCTCTCTCTCTCGCTCTCTCTCAGCCAGTCTGCATATCCACCACCACTCACTTTTACTCCACTGAGTGACTGACGAGAAGGAAAAAGACTCACTTGTCCACTTTCAGTTCTTGTGGAAATGTGAAAGGAATGTAGGAGAATATAACACAATAGATCTGGTAAGAGATAATACAAAGAAAAAAACATGTTCTTTTGTATTTTTTTTGTACCATCATCTTTGAAATGCAAGAGAAAAGCCATAATGTATTATTCCAGACCAGGTGCAATTTAGATTTTGGCAATTAGGTGGCAGCAGTGTATGTGAAACGCTTTTGACTGATCCAATGAACCATTGCATTTATGTTCAACATTTTGTATCAAGAGTGCCCAAATGTGCCTAATTTGTTTATTAATAACTTTTCATGTTCAAAATTGTGCACTCTCCTCAAACAATAGCATGGTATTCTTTCACTGTACTACCTACTGTAAATTGGACAGTGCAGTTAGATTAACACAAATTGAAGCTTTCTGCCAATATCAGATATGTTTATTTCCTGGGAAATGTTCTTCTTACTTACAACCTAATGCTAATCTCATTAGCCTAGGTTAGCGGAACCGTCCCGTGGAAGGGACACTGATCCCGAAAGGATTTATTATAAGGTGTGACATGAAGTCCTGAATGGGAAACGGTATTCTCCTTTGCATATAGCAGCTCCACTTGTTATAAATTGGTGTTAGCTGTAAAAACAAAAGCTGAACCTCAACTTGAATGGATCAAGCTTTCACTGAGGCACGTTTACATTTACCACAGCCTCTGACAGACTAACCATCCAAACAACAGATTCAGCTGTCTATCTTCTGGATGTGGAGCCTCCATCCTGATTGACATGGACTGACCAGTAGGCTATGCTAGTACTGCTGTAGAATCAACAGAGATTGTTTTCTTTTCAAACAATAGAGTACCCTGTTTACAGACTAGTTCCTTAATTTTAAGACCAAAAAGAGTGTTACTCTTCTCGGTTAATTTGATCAAATGAGTACATTAAAGTAGCAATCAGCAATAGAAACAATTAAGCCTTCTCCCATCCCTTGTTTCAATTAAAAGTTGAGGGATGGAGAAATGTAACCAGAGATGGACGCAAGGACTGACCATCCATGATATCACTATTATTTTTAGACTGAAACAATCTTATATTTTGGGTTCTGATGTGGTACGACTGTTGAACTAAGGCATTTCTAAGGTATATTCTTCAAGAACCAATGAAAATGTATCATTACTTTAGAAGTCCAAAAATGTATGTAGCAACTGTTGATTCCCCTTTTAAGAATATGCTAACACACAGTCTGGATTATTAACACAGTACTATGACAATAATAATTGTATAATTATGGCTTCCAACACTCTACTCAGCAAACTGGATGCAGTCTATCACAGTGCCATCCGTTTTGTCACTAAAGCACCTTATACTACCCACCACTGCGACTTGTATGCTCTAGTCGGCTGGCCCTCGCTACATATTCGTCGCCAGACCCACTGGCTCCAGGTCATCTACAAGTCTATGCTAGGTAAAGCTCCGCCTTATCTCAGCTCACTGGTCACGATGGCAACACCCATCCGTAGCACGCGCTCCAGCAGGTGTATCTCACTGATCATCCCTAAAGCCAACACCTCATTTGGCCGCCTTTCGTTCCAGTACTCTGCTGCCTGTGACTGGAACGAATTGCAAAAATCGCTGAAGTTGGAGACTTTTATCTCCCTCACCAACTTCAAACATCAGCTATCTGAGCAGCTAACCGATCGCTGCAGCTGTACATAGTCTATTGGTAAATAGCCCACCCTTTTCACCTACCTCATCCCCGTACTGTTTTTATTTATTTACTTTTCTGCTCTTCTGCACACCAATATCTCTACCTGTACATGACCATCTGATCTTTTATCACTCCAGTGTTAATCTGCAAAATTGTAATTATTTGCCTACCTCCTCATGCCTTTTGCACACATTGTATATAGACCCCCCCTTCGTTTTCTACTGTGTTATTGACTTGTTAATTGTTTACTCCATGTGTAACTCTTTGTTGTATGATCACACTGCTATGCTTTATCTTGGCCAGGTCGCAGTTGCAAATGAGAACTTGTTCTCAACTAGCCTACCTGGTTAAATAAAGGTGAAAAAATAATAATTTGCTCCAGGCTTGTAAATGATCAAAGCTGTACCATTCAGGCCCTGACCTTGAATGGTGTTCAAATGAATTCAATAGATATTCCTGCATAATTGACTGGTCTAGTTCCTCCAGGCCGTGACCTTGTCTTCTGAACAATACACAACGATTTGATAATTGAATTAGTCTTCCAGTCTGGAACCTTGTTGCTTCACAGGACATATACAAAATGAAAATGTCAGGTCAAATACATGAACCGATTTTCTGCTTTTTAGATTGTATTTAAACATGAATACCCCTGAGAAATGGCCATACTGTCTCCATCCAAATATCTTTATCTTTGGCCTGCCATATTAATCAGACCAAATCATGACTCAGACTGTTTCTGTATAATGGAGAATATGTTAATCTAGTCTAGATAGTCCCATGTTACAACTCGTTACAGTATGTCTGTTTTTGGTTATATAATTAGAGAGGCTTTGGATGTTCCTAATTATCTCTATGTCATAGGTCTATATTCAGGTCTATATCATAGGTCTATGTTCAGGTCTATGTTATAGGTCTATATTCAGGTATATATCATAGGTCTATATTCAGGTCTATATCATAGGTCTATGTTCAGGTATATATCATAGGTCTATGTTCAGGTCTATGTCATAGGTCTATATTCAGGTATATATCATAGGTCTATATTCAGGTCTATATCATAGGTCTATATTCAGGTCTATATTCAGGTCTATATCATAGGTCTATATTCAGGTCTATATCATAGGTCTATATTCAGGTCTATATCATAGGTCTATGTTCAGGTCTATATCATAGGTCTATGTTCAGGTCTATATCATAGGTCTATGTTCAGGTCTATATCATAGGTCTATGTTCAGGTCTATATTCTAGTCTTGACATAATGTTTTCAGTAACAAAGCAGTTTTGGAAACAAATATGTAAAAAAACATTCAGCTGACTTTTTCTTTTGGAAATCATTGACATGCTGCTTATTCATGCCCGTTCTCTCCACAGTTCTCGTTGCTGTGCGAAGACTGTTTGCCGTAGTGGTGCTAGTTGGCTCATAGTGAAGTCAGAGGGGAGGCAATTAGCTCAAACAAGAAGAGGTGCATGATGCCTGCTGGGACTCAAACTAACTTGCTATTATTCACTTCTCTTCTGCTGAGGAACACATGCCAGGTGCTCCCTCAGCTTCCGTCTTTCTGTCCATCCATCCGTCTGTCCGTCTGTCCGTCTGTCCTAATCCCTCAGCCTCTGTCTTATTGTGTCTTTCTCTTCTCCTGTCTCTTACTTCCTCTCTGGTTCTCTCTCTGGCCAGTAGCCACAGTGGAAATTAATATGGATCACTAGCTGCCTGGCACTCTCTGAAAATTCTAATTCTTCTCCTGAATTTATTGGCTGTTGGCAAATCATTTTCACACACTGTTTTTAGAAATAGATTTTCTCAGCTACAGCTGTAGTGCTAGTCCCTGATGAAGTGAAGCTGTTGATTTATTTTACATTTGCTCAAAAAAATGGACTCTTACATGAGGGTTCACTTTGACTGAGATGAACATAGACTAACTTACATATTCTGTCTCACACACTCAGGAATACACTCACAGCTCTATGTACCCCAGGAATGGTTTACGTTACATTACAATATGACCAAGCACGTGAGAGGACATGGTTACACACTATTATTAAAGCCCAGCCTCAGTCTTCCAAGCACACTCTGTAGACAGAGACGGGGGTGGGCATGCACAGCTTCTTATCACTCTAATGTTGCTTCACACACGTGTCTCTATGTTCACTCATCATACATGGAGCAGCACATTATCCCGTCCCAATGAATCACATTTAGTGTTTAGTCACCACCCGTAATTTCCCTGCAGTGCACACACATGATTACAATAGACTGTCTGGTGGTGTCTGTTCAACTAATTGAGGAATCATTTGACTCATGTTGCCTGTTTTATTACTGTGAAGTGATGGCGCTCAATAATAAGCCGATTTGAATAGTGAAGATGTTGTTAGCAGCACTGACATGTTAATTGTGCTGTTCTCTTAAATGACTGAAATACTTTTCCTTGAAATTCGACACGCCACACATTCTCACCGACTGCAGTTTTTCTGTACAAGTCTGTTATTGATATGTGGAGTGCAGTGGGCTTATTAAATGAGATTCTGTTGCAGTCAGATCAGTTAGCAGCAGCAGTAGTACCTGTGAGAGGCTGAGACCAGGACGTGTTAGCATTGACATGTCTACCTGTCTGCCTGGTCTGTATGGTGATGTAGCCTAGCACTAGCTCTAATGGATTGCAGAGGAGTGGAGATGAGAGATTGGGTCCTACGCTAGAAGAAGTGAGATGTGATTAAGATCGATAGCATCGTCTCTGTTTGAGAATCGATAAGAGATGTTTTGTTACGGTCCTACACACAATACCCCATAATGTCGAAGTGGAATTATGTGTTACGGTCCTACACACAATACCCCATAATGTCGAAGTGGAATTATGTGTTACGGTCCTACACACAATACCCCATAATGTCGAAGTGGAATTATGTGTTACGGTCCTACACACAATACCCCATAATGTCGAAGTGGAATTATGTGTTACGGTCCTACACACAATACCCCATAATGTCGAAGTGGAATTATGTGTTACGGTCCTACACACAATACCCCATAATGTCGAAGTGGAATTATGTGTTACGGTCCTACACACAATACCCCATAATGTCGAAGTGGAATTATGTGTCACGGTCCTACACACAATACCCCATAATGTCGAAGTGGAATTATGTGTTACGGTCCTACACACAATACCCCATAATGTCGAAGTGGAATTATGTTTTTGAACATTTTTACAAATTAATTTAAAATGTATTCAACCCCTTTGAGCCTAAATAAGTTCAGGAGTAAAAATCTGCTTAACAAGTCAACTTTTTAACAAATAAGTTGCATGGACTCACTCTGTGTGCAATAATGGTGTTTAACATGATTTTTGAATGATTACCTCATCTCTGTACCCCACACACACAATTATCTGTAAGATCCCTCAGTCGAGCAGTGAATTTCAAACAGATTCAACCCCCCAAAAAATAAAATACAACACAAAGACCAGGGAGGTTTTCCAATGCCTCACAAAGAAGGGAACGTATTGGTAGATGGGTAAAAAAAACAGACATTGAATATCCCTTTGAGCATGGTGAAGTTATTAATTACACTTTGGATGGTGTAACAATACACCCAGTCACTACAAAGATGCAGGTGTCCTTCCTAACTTAGTTGCCAGAGAGGAAGGGGACAGCTCGGGGATTTCACCATGAGGCCAATGGTTACTTTAAAACAGTTACGGAGTTTAATGGCTGTGATAGGAGAAAACTGAGGATGTATCAACAACATTGTAGTTACTCCACAATACTAGCCTAATTGTCAGAGTGAAAAGAAGGAAGCCTGTACAGAATACAAATGTTCCAAAACACGCATCCTATTTGCAACAAGGCACTAAAGTAATACTGCAAGAAATGTGGGAAAGCAATTCACTTTTTGTCCTGAATACAAAGTGTTATGTTTTGGGTAAATCCAACACAACACATGACTGAGTACCACTCTCCATATTTTCAAGCATTGTGGTGGCTGCATCATGTTACAGGTATGCTTGTCATCATTAAGGACTGGGCTGTTTTTCAGATTAAGAAAACATGGAATGGAGCTTTCCACCAGACAATGGGAGATTAATTCATCTTTCAGCAGGACAATAACCTAAAACGCAAGGCCAAATCTACACTGGAGTTGCTTACCAAGAAAACATTGAGTTGATGAGTTATAGCTTTGACTTAAATATACTTGAAAATCAATGGTCAACAATGCATTTGACAGAATGGGAATGGAATTATTTTATATATTTTTTCTCTGGGTCTCGGATGGTTGAGGGGCAGCTCTCGGGGAGCTTGGGCCCATGGCTGATCGGTCACTGTTTCGGGACCCCGTTTTGACTTTGTGGGAGATCTGTCGACGTGCCCTTGGGAAGGGCGTTGACCCTGGTTGCTTCTGTGGGTCGCTTTGGATGGGTTTCTGTTAGATGACTGAATGTAATGTAAATGTTGAGCGTTACAGCATATATCATTGTTCTTACCCATTTACAGAGCACACACCATATTGACAAAGTGAACTAAATGTTCTTACCCATTTACAGAGCACACACCATATCCACAAAGTGAACTAAATGTTCTTACCCATTTACAGAGCACACACCATATCCACAAAGTGAACTAAATGTTCTTACCCATTTACAGAGCACACACCATATCCACAAAGTGAACTAAATGTTCTTACCCATTTACAGAGCACACACCATATCCACAAAGTGAACTAAATGTTCTTACCCATTTACAGAGCACACACCATATCCACAAAGTGAACTAAATGTTTTTAGATTAAAAAAAAAAGAATAATTAATGAAAAAAATATATACAGTATATATATATATATATATATTTCTTTTTTATATATATATTTTTTTAAATGATTGAATATTAGGACATACAATCTAAAATTAATTAAGTCAAGCATACATTTTCTTTAACTGTAATGTAATTAGTTATGTTCCAACATTCCCTCCATCTTGTTCCAATATCAGCTCTTTTTAAGTCTTGGTTAAAATAGTTTATATTTTTGTCTTTGAGATTGTCAGTTGGATAGGCTCTCTGTAATGTTTGGCATATTTTACCTATCATATGAATATCCTTTTCTGACTCAAATAGGATTTCCTCAAGATTGCTCTGACGTCCTAAAGATTTCAAAACAACATGTTGTCACATTAAACTTAAATTGCATGTATTTGAAAATATCCACATTGGTCAGTCCAAAATGGCTTTTTAATTCTTTCATGGGAATACATGTATTTCCTATTACCAAGTTATGTATGGTTTCTATGCATGTAGTTTTCCATGTGAACCAATTTATCAGTGAATTCTGAAAAGCTATCCAAGGATTGTTCCATAGAGTTGTGTTTTTAGGGAGTGGTGGCATTTCTTATAGAATATGTTTCATTTTCCTCCATATTGTTGTTGTGTTCTGAACTATGAAGTTATTGTTCTTAGCTTTATCCTTTGAAAATAGACACGTAAAAAGATTCTGGGGAATTAATCATTTCTGAAGGCACTGTATGTATATATATTATTTTGGGGGGGGGGGCATCATGATGTCAAATGTCTACGAAAACAGAGGAAGAAAAGAAGAGAAGGAAAAAACTCTAAATGATAGATCAGCTAGACTCCAACAGTGTGAATGAGATCATTTATGAAGCATTTTCCTTTCCCCCCAGTGCTGTGATTGGTGAAGGCCGTGTTTAATGCGGATGTTCCCCTGGTGAGATGATTGCCTATGTGCAGCCATTACTTCCAGTACCAGTGAGAACTAAACGTTAAGATTTAAGAGAAGGTAACGATGTGCCCCGGTGTGGGCGCTCACACCTTGGATGTGTCTTAAATGGCACCCTATTCTATATATATTGTACTACTTTTGAACTGCAACCCATAAAGCTCTGGTCAAAAGTAGTGCACTAGGGAATAGGGTGCCATTCAGGATGGAACCCTTAGCGGCTATACTGAATGTGTGAGGGAGAGAGGGAGGGAGGAATAAAAAGGTGGTGAAACTGTAATAGGTTATATTTGGATCCCTGCATGTGCACATGGAAAAAGATATCAATGTGGATTTTTTACTCACTTGTGTGAATTAACTATTGCAGTGAAAATATCTCTCTGGAGCCATTTGTGACTTCAAAGACAACATGAACAGGAGAAAAGAAAGGACAATACCTGTGTGCCATCCCTCTACTCACCTTATTTCATATGATAGAGAGTAAGAGCAGGACCAATTCCATGAGGTCAGATGGTCAGACCGCTGACCATGATTGGGCCACTTGCTGGGTGGTTGCACAGCCTCACACGTCTCTGGGAATACTCATCTCCCAGGACCCATTACATAGTGATAGATTTCTGAGGCATCGCTGCAGGTGCCTCACCCACACTAACACGCGCGCATGTACTGTAAACACACACAAAGACACACACACTTAAAACTGGGCATGCTGAGCATACTGAAGGATTATTATGTGTCCTGTTAATTTGATCATAATGCCAGCAATATTGTTAATGTCAAACTATTAACATTGGCCATCCCCTCTTTTCACAGTGAGTGAAGACATTGATCCCTCCCCTCTCTCATCTCCCCCAGTCTGCTGAAAGGAGTCAGGCCACATGGGCTTAATGGGAACTTAATGACTTTTTCACACCATAAAAACTGCTGTCATCCAGGAAACGGCATCAAACACATGCTCTCTGACCATTTCCCTCTGCTCAGTGACCACATAGGTCCTCCAGAAGTTGATGATCAACATTCACAGTGGCGACCCGTTGTTTTGCATGTTATTTTGGTATTAATACGTGTCACATATCAGTTTGCAAACAACAACAAAAAAACAGAGTTAAAATAGCTGCATACAAACTTGATCTTTTTTCTTTCTTGAGTAAGGCAGCTCCAAAACACAGCAGGTGTTTCAGGATTGCTCAGTGCTTTCTGTGGGGGTGGGGCAGCCAGCGGAAAATACAGAGCATAGGGCTTGGCAATCTTCTCTAGTTGCGCCGTGATTGGCTCAGTGTTCTGTCATGGGGACACTACGCAAAATCCACGGGGAGAGCTCGAAAATTCAAGCCCCTTGGGTGATGCCATAGAGCAACATTAGAAGTGCCAATCCAAGAAGGCTCAAGGTCATTGGTCACAGATAAAATGACGTCAAATAACGTTATATCTGCCGAAGCTTTGATTTGACTGATCATGTCTACATCATACTTTTAAAATTAGCTAGCAAGCTAGCAGTCATCATCATGAATCAAGACGACAATCTACTGGCAAATCCTTTTCAATACTTGTCATATGTAGATAAATTATATGTAAAATGTATCGGTGCTCATCGGCCATTGGACATTACACAAGTTGGAAATCGCAAATTCAAAAATGAGTGGTTTGGAAGGAATCAGTGGCTAACTGCAATTGCCAGTATAAACTACATTTGTTTAAGCAAGTCAGCCATATCAGCTAATCAGTAAATGAGGCTGAATGAACTGTTTTGCTGCCAGACAAGGCTCCGCTGATCACCAGGTGTAACAGTGGTAAGGTGTTGGGATTGCTGTTGGGACAGCTTTATGTAGGCCCCCACCAATATTTACATGCTACAATTGCCACTGAATACTCAGGAGGCAGGACTGAGGTTGGGTTTTGGTGTCATGCAGGAGAAGGGACTGGACAGAAAGCAGGGGGGTCATTCTATTTGATCAAATGGAACGACCCATGGCAGAGGTGGAGGGCTTGAAGGAGACTTTGATGCCACCCCAGATAAAGGGTCAGTGACAGGGTGACAGTGACATGACAGCATATGGGAAATGCAGGTTGTCCCCTGGCTGTCCCTACAAAGAAACACAGCAGCCATTATGTTCTGGCCGCCTGCTTGGATGTGACAGCTGTGGGAGCGCTGAAGTAGTAGGTGATGAAAGTATGATTAAAATGGCAGCAGTCTTGGTGGTCATGCACATGCGTGTTTGGTAGTATGTGTGTGGAACTTGGAAGGTACGTGATTTCAAAAATCCTCCCCCTGTGCTGGTTTCCCCCAGGCTTTGTTGGCCTGTCAGCATAGATTACTATGAAGTTGATGAGATTGGACAGAGGCACTACTACAGTGGGCCGTGACAACGATGCGATTGGTCAGGGACTAGTTCCAAGAAGGTAGCTGGAGACACCCGATTGGTCAAAAGAACTCTTGTAGACGCTGATAAGGTTGATGTGATTGGGCGGTGGAAAATCAGAGGTGATAATGTCATTGACATTGGTGGTCAGGGACAGACAAAACACTTTGGCCTAATACCACTGAAATACCACTAATTACCACTGAAATTTGATTGTTAAATCCATCCCTGAATAGTACCTAACTATCGAAATGGCAAAGAGCTGTGTTGTTTCCTGGAGAGCCACTTCTCATGTTAATCCACAGAGACTGATAACCAGAGAGAAATATGATCATATGACTACCTTTAATTTATGGATGCATCCATATTAACCAGTCAATGCTGGATATGAGGGATAAACTGTGTGTGTGTATGTGGCGTGCGTGCGTGCGAGAGAGAGAGCGACGGGGAAGAGAGAAATCGAGAGGCGGAATCCACAGCTTTATAACTGGGGGCTGATCTAGTGTGAGATGGGGGGGATTTCATCTTAAGGATGTTTGATTTAGGGTACTTCAAAAAGAGGGATATTTATTTCCTCATCAGAAGTGCAGTTCAAGTGTCTGAGGCCACCTGGCCCTACTGCATAATCCCTGTTCCTGATCAGCCAGAGTGTCCCAAACCCCGGCCCTCCTCTCTTCATACCCTCCTCTGTGTTAAACGCCATTCCATGACATGCTGGAAGCTGCATAATAACCAGGGATGATGCTTTTTGTTTTTCAGATATCTTAAGCACTGGGTTGAATAACAAATCATTAAGATCTACTGTACTGTGACACATGGGACATGTTTCTGTTAACTGTTGTATTGCTGTCCGGGATAGATGTATTATTTGTATTCTAGCACCAAAAATCTTCAAATACAAGTTGATGAAATATGCTCTCTTGAGTTTCATTCTCTTGTATCAGTAATAAAACATTTGGCCGTTGGCAGTATTGAGGGGTTTTCTAATGACTTTCTGACTGAGTGACATTTTAGTATTCAACACATGTACTGTAACATGCTGCTGCAAAGGCTCAGAAATCAAACAGACAGAAGCAGAAGATGGTTTATCAGGCCAACTACTGACAGACCACATCGTTGCACAGCCAGGCCGACCCAGCTCTGTAACAGACTCATTTGTTGGTGTAAGTGATCCCAGAGATATTGATCCAGCATGTGAAGATTTCCCTGGGAAAACACACAAACAACTACTCACCGTTGTCAAAATGAAACCATCTACAATGCTGAACCTGGAAATGGAACTAGTACATGAACAGTATATACGAGAGTATCCCCAACCATAGGTGGGCCCCCATAAACCCTCGTTCGTTGGACACATTTTAGGTGTTTATAATCAGTCTTGTTGTGGACAATGTGTCCAGATAAAAAGAATTGGAACGAAAGGGAAAATATGGGAGAGGCAAAAACACAAGAGGAGGGTGAGGAGGTCACACAATCAGTGGAGAAAAGTCTCTGTTTGCCAGAATGAAGTGACAGTGTTCTCCATCAGAGGTCACAGCTTGATGAAATAACTCTCTGTCATGCTGTCTCTCTCTCTCTGTCTGTCTCGCTCTATTTCTCCATCTCTCTCTCTCTTCTCTTCCCCCATCTCGTCTCACTGAATGTGTTCAATCCCATCAGACGACCATGAATAAATTGTTGTTGCCTGGGTAATTGCTTGGTTTTGGAGAAAATGTAATTGATTTCATCGAGGGAGACTCTGAGACTCTATATGTCTTTGTGTTGGATGATTTTCAAAAGTAGACACGTTGTTCCATCAGAGCTGAGGATGACAGGCAGTCCAAGCTCTACATTGAAGGTTAGCCGTTACTGCTACTGACCAGCACTTTGTTGGACATTTTACAGATAATTCTTCTTCATACTTTTCTGTAGGGAATTTTCTCATTTTAATTGCCTCTGTTAGTGTGTTAAGAGGACCTTGTTGAATAGTTTACCATTGACTTTGGTCCAAACATCGATTGCCAAGAGAGACAGAAGGAGAGCTCAAGAAATAATGAGAGAGACAGAGACAGAGAGAACGACAGGGTGTGGGGGAGAGAGAGACAGAGAGATAGAGAATGACAAAGTGGGGGGGAGAGAGACAGAACAACATGGGGTGGGGGAGAGAGAGAGAGAGAGAGAGAGAGAGAGAGAGAGGAGAGGGAGAGAGAGAGAGAGAGAGAGAGAGAGAGAGAGAGAGAGGAGGAGAGGGAGAGAAGGCTGCAGACTATTGAAAATTGTAGTTTTTGTCAGTAGAATCAGCAGCCTCATTCTCAAATCAAATCCAATTTTATTTGTCACTTACACGTGTTTAGCAGATGTTATTTCCGGTGTAGCGAAATGTGCAGCGATATCTAACAAGTAATATCTAACAATTTCACAACAAATACCTAATACACACAAATTTAAGTAAAGGAATCAAGAATATATAAATATATGGACGGGCAATGTCAGAGACTGAGATACAGTAGATGGTATAGAATACAGTATATACGTATGAGATGAGTAATGCAAGATATGTAAACATTATTTAAAGTTCCATTTATTGAAGTGGCCAATGATTTCAAGTATGTGTATGTAGGCTGCAGCCTCTCTGTGCTAGTGATGGCTGTTTAACAGTCTGATTGCTGTTTTTCAGTTTCTTGGTCTCAGCTTTGATGCACCTGTACTGACCTCGCCTTCTGGATGATAGCGAGGTGAACAGGCAGTGGCACAGGTGGTTGTTGTCCGGACGTGCTACCTGTCCCAGACCTGCTGTCTTCAACTCTCTAGAGACTGCAGGAGCGGTAGAGATACTCTTAATGATCGGCTATGAAAAGCCAACTGGCATTTACTCCTGAAGTGCTGACTTGTTGCACCCTCGACAACTACTGTGATTATTATTATTCGACCATGCTGGTCATTTATGAACATTTGAACATCTTGGCCATGTTCTGTTATAATGTCCACCCGGCACAGCCAGAAGAGGACTGGCCACCCCTCATAGCCTGGTTCCTCTCTAGGTTTCTTCCTAGGTTTTGGCCTTTCTAGGGAGTTTTTCCTAGTCACCATGCTTCTACACCTGCATTGCTTGCTGTTTGGGGTTTTAGGCTGGGTTTCTGTACAGCACTTTGAGATATCAGCTGATGTAAGAAGGGCTATATAAATACATTTGATTTGATTTGATATTATCTTTTTAGCCTTCCTGTGACATCGGGTGCTGTAGGTGTCCTGGAGGGCAGGTAGTTTGCGAGTGATACAGCCCGACAGGATGCTCTCAACTGAAGACCACAATCATCTCCTTTTTTGTTGACGTTGAGTGAGAGGTTGTTTTCCTGACACCACACTCCCAGAGCCCTCACCTGTTTGCGAGCCACATTGTTCAGTTCTTTCCTCTCACTCTTCCTCCCGGGATAAAGAACGCTGCGCAACCTATTCTAGTCAACATTTGCCATCGACAAAACTCAAAGGAAAGGGGAAAGTGTAAGAAAAAGAGAGGGGAGAAAATGACCAGAGACAGACTGAGACAGACTGAGACAGACTGAGACAGACTGAGACAGACTGAGACAGACTGAGACAGAGATCACTGGTTGCCATAGTGCTTCTGTTTCCTAGAAGCACATTTTGTCAGCTCTCCCTGTTCTGCTTATTTTTTCATGTCCTCCTTCACATTTTGCCATGATTTGTCCCTGTTTGTTTACGACCAAACAGAAACAGTCATTGTGTTGCATGAATAGACTTGTGCTCAGCTGAGATGGGTGTGTCAGGTGGGTGTGTTAGGTGGGTGTGTCAGGTGGGTGTGTCAGATGGGTGTGTCAGGTGGGTTCTCAAGGTGTTTGTGTGCACTGCGTGTCCACAGCCACGAGGTATTCCCATCTTGACTGCTATAACCACTCAGCTTAATAAACAGCAATTCACTACATAGCATCACATTCCACCATGCTTTGTGACACACGTTTAGACACCGAGGCTGTGCCCCTACCAGACCACTCTCCTCACAAGTTTGATTCAATGGAATTTGCTCTTTTTTTAAATCCTTCTTAAAACAAAACTGCCAATTAAATGTTGTCAATCATAATAAGGCCATTCCATTCCAGGTGTCTGTAGCAGATAGATGATCAAATGAGTGTTTCAGAGGGCACCACTCAGAGGCATGGCCAGTCCTTTGAGAGTGTGTTGCTCTATGATGAACACATTGTACTCCAGCATCCTTCATTTCACTAAAGTAATGATCTTTACTGAATGGGGACTGTGTGTGTTAGAGACAGAAGAGGGAGGGATGGGGCTTTGGTAGAGAGGAGCTCAAACGCATTCTAAGCAGATGGAATCGCATGGCTTAGGGCACTCACTCTGTGTGACTGAGATGTTCTGCGCCTGTGTGTGTTCTGTATGTGTGTGTATGTGTGCGTGTGCGTGTGTGTGTGCGTGTGCGTGTGCGTGTGTGTGTGTGTGTGTGTGTGTGTGTGTGTGTGTGTGTGTGTGTGTGTGTGTGTGTGTGTGTGAGTGAGAGCATATGATACAGCCAGCCTTGTGTGTGTTATGCAAATGTTTGCATGTGAGTGTGAAAGGACAGCATGTGTGTGTATAAACCATTTAAATGAGATGGTTCTGAGTGATGGGGCTGCAGGCTGAACCACTATTCATTATTATTGATTAGAGGAGAGTCTGGGTTCTTGGTTCATTCATTAATATAACATTAGCATAGCCAAAATGCATCATTGGTGCATGTTGAGAGCACGATTATGGTGAGTATTTTTCCTGTGTGTGTGTGTGTGTGTGTGTAGCCTACATACACAGTAAGATTTCCTCTGAAAGCAGGGTTGCTCCAGTACATTTTCTGAGGGCTAAGTACATTTAGTGTAAGTGTATCTAGACTATTTCTATTTTTAAGTAGCATGGTCATTACAGTGGAAGAACAACAGTAGAGCCCCACTTTGTTTGGTTTGGGTTGAGTCACCCTGTTCATGTAGCCTACAGAACCATGGAAGAGTATGTTATCAGCCTAGTTGAGATGTTCTGTATCCTTTAACCAGACAGCGTGATACCGTCATCACATTGTTCTCACTAATAACACTGTGTAGGCCTACACTATGTTCCCCTGGTATGAACCAGAGGACCCTGCTACTCACATCAACACACGAGTAGAACAACGCCAGCCGCTTGGGCTTTAGTTTAGTCTCTCTCTCTCTCTCTCTCTCTCTCTCTCTCTCTCTCTCTCTCTCTCTCTCTCTTTCTTTGTCTCTGTCTCTGCCTCTCTCTGCCTGAGAGAGAGAGAGAGCTCCCGTCCTGCTGCCTGTAACAGACGTCCTCTCTCTCACACAGCATGCTGACTGACAGGTGGGCTGGTTGTATACAGGGAACCTGCTCACCCACCACTCTCTTGGAGTGGAAAAGAGAGTATTCTTTATTCCAGGGGGGTGAGGAATGGTGTCAGTGTGCGGTTGACACGTTCCCTATGGTGAGAACATGGAGTGTCTCGTAGTTAAGGTTGCAAAGCTACCAGTAGTTTTGGTAATTAACAGAAAATATATGGCAATCGATGGTAACTTTGGTCATTTATACTTTAATAACTTTCATACTGTATATAGTCTAAATAGTTTTTATCTGTGTCCATATTGTCCATGAGTTTCTAGTACACAGACCATGTGGTTCAAGAGAAAATAGCTTAATTAATGATGGCATTCAACAATCAACACTGGCATTAACTATACAACTGTTCAATTATGAACTCTTTTTTTGGGGGTGCTAAAATAATTTACAACAAAGACATATTGACATAGTAAAATAAATTAAAATATATTTCATGTTGCCAATTTCATTCACTAAGTTGATCTTTTAGTTTAGTGTCATTAAATGTTTTATTTTAAAGTCAGTTTAATTTATGATTGTAGGTATTTAATTGATCACACAGAGGACCAGACATAATTAGACTCCTGTAATAATCTGAAGTACCCAAAAAGACCACTTGATGTCTTGTGATGAATTGCATAAAATCCGTGATCCAAAATTCTGGTAGTTTACTGAGTTACCCTCCCTCTGCAAACCTACTCATAGTAGATTACTGTAATGTTGTGGGGTTGGTAAAATCAGTGATGATGATCACAGTCTCATATAGACCTGTCCAGTAGTGTCTGCTCACCACTGCCCCCCTCTGTCCTCTCCACTGCTCACAGTGCTGCTGGTTGGAGTATGAGCAGTACTGTCTGGTCCAGCCCTAGAGAGCCCTGTATGGTCCCAGCAGAAGAGACCTCAGAGACTGGATACATTACAGATGGTTTACTCTGTACTATGTCAATGCTGGGTTCAATGTGTTTAAATTGACCCCCCCTTGCAACTGTTCCTCTTGCAGATATATTGTTTGTGAATATTGACGTCAAACCACACCTGTCCATAAAACACTGTGTAAACTATTTTGGTGAAACCCTCTCTGTGGTTGATTGAACTGGGTCTCTGTGAGTGTCTCTACCAGACTGGCCTGCCTTGGCAGTCCAACGAGCATCTAGCAAGTCATGTTCCCAAATAAAGTGGGTGAAATTATGGGTTTCTATAGTATATTTATCTTGTGTTTACTGTTGAATATGAATTAGACTTTGCCTACAGTATAGCAGACGCTCTTATCGTGGTTTTACTAAAATGCAATCATTTTAATGAATTCACTTTCAGAGCCAAGATGAAACACCAAATGTATTAAATTCTGATGCAAATAGTCTGTTGATTTTGCCAGATGGAAGTTTCCAAACCAACACGATATGATTCATTTGTTTTATGTAGTAGCAACATATGCCTCAGAGATAATGGAATACACATTCAAAGTGCCCTAATGCAACACGTCCTCCCTGATCTGTTGTTAAGAGACATTAGTCAGACTGTCAGAGGCATTTTATGGGTCTCAAGAAGCTCTTGACATTGACCTGCTGTTATCAAGCTATAAGAAGTGTGTTGTTTCCTATCAGAAGCTCATTTTTCATGTGGTCCTGTAGAGCTCTATCAGATGGACCTCAGTCTCTCCCCCCTGCCGTGACAGCTATCTGGCTGTGGGCTATCTCTGTGTGAATGTGCAGTAATGTGTATATGTTTGTTTGTGTGTGTGCGCATGCACTTGTGTGTTTTGTGTGTGTATTTGTCCGTCCATCCGTGGGTGCCTGTGATGTGCATCTGTGTGTTCAACCCTCTGTCTTGGTAAGCTTTCTTTGTTTGTGTATTGACCTTCTATTTGATGGTCTCTAGGAACATTGTATATCTGTCTATTGTATATCTGTCTAGTGTGTTCCTGTCTATTGTATATCTGTCTATTGTGTGTGTGTTCCTGGGCAGTGATGACAGACAGGCTTGATGGCCTGACAACACAGTACTCACTAACCTCCTGTCTCTCTGTAACGTCAGTCATTTGGCTCCTGTTACTCAGGGATTGTGTTTACGTCCCACATGGTACCCTATTCCCACTATAGTGCACTTCTTTCTACCAGGGCCCATAGGGCTCAGGTCAAAAGTAGTGTACTATATAGTGAAAGGAATAGTGTGCCAATTAGTATGAACCCTGTGTATGCCGAGTAGCATTAGCCAGGCACTGCCCAGCCCTATCTGTCTGTATGAACCCTGTGTCTGCCGAGTAGCATTAGCCAGGCGCTGCCCAGCCCTATCTGTCTGTATGAACCCTGTGTCTGCCGAGTAGCATTAGCCAGGCGCTGCCCAGCCCCATCTGTCTGTATGAACCCTGTATCTGCCGAGTAGCGTTAGCCAGGCGCTGCCCAGCCCCATCTGTCTG
Source organism: Oncorhynchus kisutch (assembly GCF_002021735.2). Taxonomy (NCBI): domain Eukaryota; kingdom Metazoa; phylum Chordata; class Actinopteri; order Salmoniformes; family Salmonidae; genus Oncorhynchus; species Oncorhynchus kisutch. Next base: position 66,833,799 of record NC_034183.2, read on the forward strand.
TAGAACCCTGTGTCTGCCGAGTAGCATTAGCCAGGCGCTGCCCAGCCCTATCTGTCTGTATGAACCCTGTGTCTGCCGAGCAGCATTAGCCAGGCGCTGCCCAGCCCTATCTGTCTGTATGAACCCTGTGTCTGCCGAGTAGCATTAGCCAGGCACTGCCCAGCCCTGTCTGTCTGCATTGAACCCTCTTTTTGCCGAGTAGCATTAGCCATGCGCTGCCCAGCCCTATCTGTCTGTATGAACCCTGTGTCTGCCGAGTAGCATTAGCCAGGCGCTGCCCAGCCCTATCTGTCTGTATGAACCCTGTGTCTGCCGAGTAGCATTAGCCAGGCGCTGCCCAGCCCTATCTGTCTGTTTGAACCCTGTGTCTGCCGAGTAGCATTAGCCAGGCGCTGCCCAGCCCTGTCTGTCTGTATTGAACCCTCTTTTTGCCGAGTAGCATTAGCCAGACGCTGCCCAGCCCTATCTGTCTGTATTGAACCCTCTTTTTGCCAAGTAGCATTAGCCAGACGCTGCCCAGCCCTGTCTGTCTGTATTGAACCCTCTTTTTGCCGAGTAGCATTAGCCAGGCGCTGCCCAGCCCTATCTGTCTGTTTGAACCCTGTGTCTGCCGAGTAGCGTTAGCCAGGCGCTGCCCAGCCCTGTCTGTCTGTATTGAACCCTCTTTTTGCCGAGTAGCATTAGCCAGACGCTGCCCAGCCCTATCTGTCTGTTTGAACCCTGTGTCTGCCGAGTAGCGTTAGCCAGGCGCTGCCCAGCCCTGTCTGTCTGTATTGAACCCTCTTTTTGCCGAGTAGCGTCAGCCAGGCGCTGCCCAGCCCTGTCTGTCTGTATTGAACCCTCTTTTTGCCGAGTAGCGTTAGCCAGGCGCTGCCCAGCCCTGTCTGTCTGTATTGAACCCTCTTTTTGCCGAGTAGCGTTAGCCAGGCGCTGCCCAGCCCTATCTGTCTTTATGAACCCTCTGACTCACAGAGAGAGAGATGGCCAGTCATTGACAGTCTACACACACACACACGCCTCAGACTAGCTCTCTCTGTCTCTACATAATAAAGCATATCTCACACTAGTCTGGACAGACCTGTTGAATGGGTGGACCTGTGTGATGTAGCATGACCATGATCATGCTAGGATGACCTGACCCTGAACGTGACCATGCTAGTCAGCTGACAGCCACAGATGTAGTCATCAATACTGACAGCCACAGATGTAGTCATCAATACTGACAGCCACAGATGTAGTCATCAATACTGAAAGCCACAGATGTAGTCATCAATACTGAAAGCCACAGATGTAGTCATCAATACTGACAGCCACAGATGTAATTATCAATACTGGTAGCCACAGATGTAGTCATCAATACTGACAGCCACAGATGTAATTATCAATACTGGCAGCCACAGATGTAGTCATCAATACTGACAGCCACAGATGTAATTATCAATTCTGACAGCCACAGATGTAATTATCAATACTGGCAACCACAGATGTAGTCATCAATACTGGCAGCCACAGAAGTATTTCATTGATTATGACAGCCACATATGTAGTCATCAATACTGACAGCCACAGATGTAGGCATCAATACTGACAGCCACAGATGTAGTCATCAATACTGACAGCCACAGATGTAGTCATCAATACTGACAGCCACAGATGTAATTATCAATTCTGACAGCCACAGATGTAATTATCAATACTGGCAGCCACAGATGTATTTCATTGATTATGACAGCCACAGATGTAGTCATCAATACTAACAGCCACAGATGTAGGCATCAATACTGACAGCCACAGATGTAGGCATCAATACTGACAGCCACAGATGTAGGCATCAATACTGACAGCCACAGATGTAGGCATCAATACTGACATCCACAGATGTATTTATCAATTCTGACAGCCACAGATGTAGCCATCAATACTGACAGCCACAGATGTAATTATCAATACCGACAGCCACAGATGTAGGTATCAATACTGGCAGTCACAGATGTAGTCATCAATACTGACAGCCACAGATGTAGGCATCAATACTGACAGTCACAGATGTAGTCATCAATACTGGCAGTCACAGATGTAGTCATCAATACTGACAGCCACAGATGTAGGCATCAATACTGACAGTCACAGATGTAGTCATCAATACTGACAGTCACAGATGTAGTCATCAGTACTGACAGCCACAGATGTAGGCATCAATCCTGACAGTCACAGATGTAGTCATCAATCCTGACAGTCACAGATGTAGTCATCAGTACTGACAGCCACAGATGTAGTCATCAATCCTGACAGTCACAGATGTAGTCATCAGTACTGACAGCCACAGATGTAATTATCAATACTGACAGCCACAGATGTAATTATCAATTCTGACAGCCACAGATGTAATTATCAATACTGGCAGCCACAGATGTATTTCATTGATTATGACAGCCATTATCAATTCTGACAGTATATGTAAGCATCAATACTGACAGCCTAAGATGTAGTCATCAATATTGACAGAGACAGATGTAGTTCAGATAGAAAATAAAAACATAAGGTGATGAGATGAAAGTTGACTGGAGTGAAATGAGAGACAGCTGTTACAGTTAGACCACCCATCTGTCTGTCCAGTCAGAGGTCAAACACACCCTCCCCTGTCCTCTACACTCTTCTATAACCTCCATTATGCTGTTCAGAGAGATGTAAAGACGTGTTGTTTACTGTACCTATCCCTTTAAGAGAAGCCAGGCACCATTACTCCATTATTATTTATATTTTGCCATTTATCAAAAGGGTTGGGAACACTTGTCAATAATCAACTGAATGTCTTTCTTGATGTCTATAGTATTCTCTCTTGTATGTAATCTGGTTTCTGCTGAGGTTATGGATGTGTCACTGCAATCTTAAAGGTCCTCAATCATGTCACCATAGCCCTTAATTCTAAGCAATGTTGTGCTGCTTTTTATTTTTATTGACTTGGCCAAAGCTTTGATATGGTAGACCATTCCATTCTTGTGGGCTGGCTAAGGAGTATTGGTGACCCTGAGGGGTCTTTGGCCTGGTTTGCTAACTTCCTCTCTCAAAGAGTGCAGTGTATAAAGTCAGAACATCTCGTCTCAGCCACTGCATGGCTCGATCCTAGGCCCCACGCTCATCTCAATTTACATGAACAACATAGATCAGGCAGTAGGAAGCTCTCATCCATTTATATGCAGATAATAGTCTTACACTCAGCTGGCCCCTCCCCGGAGTTTGTGTTAAATGCTCAAAAAACAAAGCTTTCTTAGTAACAACAAGTTTTCTCTATCCTTAACCTTGTTCTGAACACCTCCAAAACAAAGGTCATGTGGTTTGGTAAGAAGAATGCCCCTCTTCCCACGGGTGTGATTACTACCTCTGAGGGTTTAGAGCTTGAGGTAGTCACCTCATACAAGTACTTGGGAGTATGGCTAGACAGTACACTGTCCTTCTCTCAGATCATATAAAATCTGCAGTTTAAAGTTAAATCTAGACTTGGTTTCCTCTATCGTAATCGCTCCTCTTTCACCTCAGCTGCCAAACGAACCTTGATTCAGATGACCATCCTACCCATACTAGATTACAGAGACCTAATATATAGATTGTCAGGTCAGGGTGCTCTCGAGTGGCTAGATGTTCTTTACCATTCGACCATGAGATTTGCCTCCAATACTCCTCATAGGACACGTCACTACACTGCACACACTGCACATACTCCTCTGTAAACTGGTCATCTCTGTAATCCTGTCGCAAGACCCACTGGTTGATGCTTATTTATAAAACCCTCTCACTCCCCCCTATCTGAGATCTACTGAGGCCCTCTTCCTCCACATACAACAGCTGTTTTGCCAGTCACATTCTGTTATAGGTCCCCAAAGCACAAACATCCCTGGATCGCTGCTTTTTTCAGTTCGCTGCAGCTAGTGACTGGAAAGAGCTGCAACAAACACTTAAACTGGACAGTAATATCTCAGTCTCTTCATTCAAAGACTCAATCATGGACACTTTTACTGACAGTTGTGGCTGTTTTGCGTGATATATTGTTGCCTCTACCTTCTTGCCCTTTGTGCTGTTGTCTGTGCCCAATAATGTTTGTACCATGTTTTGTGCTGCTACCATGTTGTGTTGCAACCATGTTGTTGTCGTGTTGTGTTGCTGCCTTGTTATGTTGTTGTCTTAGGTCTCTCTTTAGGTAGTGTCGTGTTGTCTCTCTTATCGTGATGTGTGTTTTGTCCTATATTTATTTATTTTCTTCATTTTTAATCCCAGCCCCTGTCCCCGCAGGAGGACTTTTGGTAGGCCGTCGTTGTAAATAATAATTTGTTCTTAACTGACTTGCCTAGTTAAATAAAGGTTAAATGAAATAAATGAAATAAATAAATACTCCATTACTCCTGCTGTGAGCCACAGTCTCATGTTCCGTGCCTCATTAGAACCCAGTATTATTATTATTTACATTTCACAATGGCAGTACAGCTCCTCTCCCACCAGCCACAGGGACAGCAGCTATTGAAATGATGAGCAGGGCTGTTGCTGTTGTTGTTGAGTTCCTGCTCCTTTCTTCTCTCTTTGACTCCCAGAGCCATAGTTGCTGTTCTGAAGGCCATTGTGTGAGGATTAGATTAAAGTTCTCTCAGGAAGGCTCAACATGAGCGTGGGTAATTGAACAGTGGAGTGTGTTCTCCTTCCCCTGAGCTATTCCTGTGACAATCACATTCAGCAAGCCAGAAAGAAAAAGACAAGATGAGTAAGAAGAGAGGAAGAGAGGAGGCGAAACGGAAAACCACAGTTTAATTGAGCTTAAGTTGGACCAGAGGATTGATTTCCAGGACGCTAAATCACAACAACTGGATGAGAACAGTGATTTATAGCTTGGACCTATGGACCTGAATGATGCTCTGCTGACATCATCTGTTTGTGTGAGTCAATAGGGCAGCAGAGAGCACCATGGCAACAACATTAACCATGGATGGTTCTCATCTCTGTCTTCCCTTATGGAACTGTCTGCACTCTGCAGCACAAACAGCTGTCTGTTTGAATTCCTTGAACGGGGCTAAAAAATAATATTAGTTATTAACAAACAGAGAAATGACTCAACAAAAGCAGAGCCCAAACTATTCAGAATGCAGAGATTAAGGGTTTATGTAATTTGGCCATGAGAGATAATAAAAGCTAATAAAACATTCCCAGATAGTGCCATCTAGTGGTAATACATGTCCCCACCTAAAGAGTCTGATACTGCTAGTCCTATAAGCAGTACATTCACACCAAGACAAGTCTGTTCTGTTACATTACCTTCTACCTGACATGTTATATGAGTCATGACTGTTATACCTTCATTCTTATTACTGTAATGAGTGATGGATGGAGCAGGGAGGTCTGTCCACTGGAGATACTATATACTTAACTTTCATTTAGTGACGTGCCTAAAGAACCACTGAGTAATTCTAAAGAGTCTAGAACAGTACCACTAAGTGATTCTAAAGAGTCTAGAACAGTACCACTAAGTGATTCTAAAGAGTCTAGAACAGTACCACTGAGGGAGTCTAAAGAGTCTAGAACAGTACCACTAAGTGATTCTAAAGAATCTAGAACAGTACCACTGAGTGATTCTGAAGAGTCTAGAACAGTACCACAGAGTGAGTCTAGAACAGTACTACTGAGTGAGTCTAGAACAGTACCAATGAGTGATTCTAAAGAGTCTAGAACAGTACCACAGAGTGAGTCTAGAACAGTACCACTGAGTGATTCTAAAGAGTCTAGAACAGTACCACTGAGTGAGTCTAAAGAGTCTAGAACAGTACCACTGAGTGATTCTAAAGTCTGGAACAGTACCACTAAGTGATTCTAAAGAGTCTAGAACAGTACCACTAAGTGAGTCTAGAACAGTACCACTGAGTGATTCTAAAGAGTCTAGAACAGACAGTACCACAGAGTGATTCTAAAGAGTCTAGAACTGTACCACTGAGTGAGTCTAGAACAGTACCACTGAGTGAGTCTAAAGAGTCTAGAACAGTACCACTGAGTGAGTCTAGAACAGTACCACTGAGTGATTCTAAAGAGTCTAGAACAGTACCACTGAGTGATTTTAAAGAGTCTAGAACAGTACCACTGAGTAATTCTAAAGAGTCTAGAACAGTACCAATAAGTGATTTTAAAGAGTCTAGAACAGTACCACTGAGTGATTCTAAAGAGTCTAGAACAGTACCACTAAGTGATTCTAAAGAGTCTAGAACAGTACCACTAAGTGATTCTAAAGAGTCTAGAACAGTACCACTGAGTGATTCGAAAGAGTCTAGAACAGTACCACTGAGTGATTCTAAAGAGTCTAGAAAAGTACCACTGAGTGATTCGAAAGAGTCTAGAACAGTACCACAGAGTGATTCTAAAGAGTCTAGAACAGTACCACTGAGTGAGTCTAAAGAGTCTAGAACAGTACTACTGAGTGAGTCTAAAGAGTCTGGAACCGTACCACTGAGTGAGTCTAAAGAGTCTAGAACAGTACCACTAAGTGATTCTAAAGAGTCTAGAACAGTACCACTGAGGGAGTCTAAAGAGTCTAGAACAGGACCACTGAGGGAGTCTAAAGAGTCTAGAACAGTACCACTAAGTGATTCTAAAGAATCTAGAACAGTACCACTGAGTGATTCTGAAGAGTCTAGAACAGTACCACTGAGTGAGTCTAAATAGTCTAGAACAGTACCACTGAGTGATTCTAAAGAGTCTAGAACAGTACTACTGAGTGAGTCTAGAACAGTAACACTGAGTGATTCTAAAGAGTCTAGAACAGTACCACTGAGTGATTCTAAAGAATCTAGAATAGTACCACTGAGTGAGTCTAAAGAGTCTAGAACAGTACCACTGAGTGAGTCTAGAAGAGTACTACTGAGTGATTCTAAAGAGTCTAGAACAGTACCACTGAGTTATTCTAAAGAGTCTAGAACAGTACTACTGAGTGAGTCTAGAACAGTACCACTGAGTGAGTCTAAAGAGTCTAGAACAGTACCACTGAGTGATTCTAAAGAGTCTAGAACAGTACTACTGAGTGAGTCTAGAACAGTACCACTGAGTGAGTCTAAAGAGTCTAGAAAAGTACCACTGAGTGATTCTAAAGAGTCTAGAATAGTACCACTGAGTGAGTCTAAAGAGTCTAGAACAGTACCACTGAGTGATTCTAAAGTTTGGAACAGTACCACTAAGTGATTCTAAAGAGTCTAGAACAGTACCACTGAGTGAGTCTAGAACAGTACCACTGAGTGATTCTAAAGAGTCTAGAACAGACAGTACCACAGAGTGATTCTAAAGAGTCTAGAACAGTACCACTGAGTGAGTCTAGAACAGTACCACTGAGTGAGTCTAAAGAGTCTAGAACAGTACCACTGAGTGAGACTAAAGAGTCTAGAACAGTACCACTGAGTGATTCTAAAGAGTCTAGAAGAGTACCACTGAGTGAGTCTAGAACAGTACCACTGAGTGATTCTAAAGAGTCTAGAACAGTACCATTGAGGGATTCTAAAGAGTCTAGAACAGTACCACTGAGTTATTCTAAAGAGTCTAGAACAGTACCACTGAGTGAGTCTAAAGAGTCTAGAACAGTACCACTGAGTGAGTCTAAAGAGTCTAGAATAGTACTACTGAGTGATTCTAAAGAGTCTGGAACAGTACCACTGAGTGAGTCTAAAGAGTCTGGAACAGTACCACTGAGTGAGTCTAAAGAGTCTAGAACAGTACCACTAAGTGATTCTAAAGAGTCTAGAACAGTACCACTGAGTGAGTCTAAAGAGTCTAGAACAGTACCACGAAGTGATTCTAAAGAATCTAGAACAGTACCACTGAGTGATTCTAAAGAGTCTAGAACAGTACCACTGAGTGATTCTAAAGAGTCTAGAACAGTACCACTGAGTGATTCCAAAGAGTCTAGAACAGTACCACTGAGTGAGTCTAAGAGTCTAGAACAGTACCATTGAGTGAGTCTAAATAGTCTAGAACAGTACCACTGAGTGAGTCTAAAGAGTCTACAACAGTACCACTGAGTGAGACTAAAGAGTCTAGAACAGTACCACTGAGTGATTCTAAAGAGTCTAGAAGACTCCCACTGAGTGAGTCTAGAACAGTACCACTGAGTGATTCTAAAGAGTCTAGAACAGTACCATTGAGTGATTCTAAAGAGTCTAGAACAGTACCACTGAGTTATTCTAAAGAGTCTAGAACAGTACCACTGAGTGAGTCTAAAGAGTCTGGAACAGTACCACTGAGTGAGTCTAAAGAGTCTAGAACAGTACCACTAAGTGATTCTAAAGAGTCTAGAACAGTACCACTGAGTGAGTCTAAAGAGTCTAGAACAGTACCACGAAGTGATTCTAAAGAATCTAGAACAGTACCACTGAGTGATTCTAAAGAGTCTAGAACAGTACCACTGAGTGATTCTAAAGAGTCTAGAACAGTACCACTGAGTGATTCCAAAGAGTCTAGAACAGTACCACTGAGTGAGTCTAAGAGTCTAGAACAGTACCACTGAGTGATTCTAAAGAGTCTAGAACAGTACCACTGAGTGAGTCTAAAGAGTCTACAACAGTACCACTGAGTGATTCTAAAGAGTCTAGAACAGTACCATTGAGTGAGTCTAAATAGTCTAGAACAGTACCACAGAGTGATTCTAAAGAATCTAAAAGAGTACCACTGAGTGATTCTAAAGAGTCTAGAACAGTACCACTGAGTGATTCTAAAGTCTGGAACAGTACCACTAAGTGATTCTAAAGAGTCTAGAACAGTACCACTGAGGGAGTCTAAAGAGTCTAGAACAGACAGTACCACAGAGTGATTCTAAAGAATCTAGAACAGTACCACTGAGTGATTCTAAAGAGTCTAGAACAGACAGTACCACAGAGTGATTCTAAAGAGTCTAGAACAGTACCACTGTGTGAGTCTAAAGAGTCTAGAACAGTACCACTAAGTGATTCAAAAGAGTCTAGAACAGTACCACTGAGTGAGTCTACAACAGTACCACTGAGTGATTCTAAAGAGTCTAGAACAGTACCACTGAGTGATTCTAAAGAGTCTAGAACAGTACCACTGAGTGAGTCTAAAGAGTCTACAACAGTAACCACTGAGTGATTCTAAAGAGTCTAGAACAGTACCACAGAGTGATTCTAAAGATTCTAGAAGAGTACCACTGAGTGATTCTAAAGAGTCTAGAACAGTACCACTGAGTGATTCCAAAGAGTCTAGAACAGTACCACTGAGTGAGTCTAAAGAGTCTAGAACAGTACCACTGAGTGATTCTAAAGAGTCTAGAACAGTACCACTGAGTGAGTCTAAAGAGTCTACAACAGTACCACTGAGTGATTCTAAAGAGTCTAGAACAGTACCATTGAGTGAGTCTAAATTGTCTAGAACAGTACCACAGAGTGATTCTAAAGAATCTAGAAGAGTACCACTGAGTGATTCTAAAGAGTCTAGAACAGTACCACTGAGTGATTCTAAAGTCTGGAACAGTACCACTAAGTGATTCTAAAGAGTCTAGAACAGTACCACTGAGGGAGTCTAAAGAGTCTAGAACAGTACCACTAAGTGATTCTAAAGAATCTAGAACAGTACCACTGAGTGATTCTAAAGAGTCTAGAACAGACAGTACCACAGAGTGATTCTAAAGAGTCTAGAACAGTACCACTGTGTGAGTCTAAAGAGTCTAGAACAGTACCACTAAGTGATTCTAAAGAATCTAGAACAGTACTACTGAGTGATTCTAAAGAGTCTAGAACAGTACCACTGAGTTATTCTAAAGAGTCTAGAACAGTACTACTGAGTGAGTCTAGAACAGTACCACTGACGGAGTCTAAAGAGTCTAGAACAGTACCACTGAGTGATTCTAAAGAGTCTAGAACAGTACTACTGAGTGAGTCTAGAACAGTACCACTGAGTGAGTCTAAAGAGAATAGAACAGTACCACTGAGTGATTCTAAAGAGTCTAGAATAGTACCACTGAGTGAGTCTAAAGAGTCTAGAACAGTACCACTGAGTGATTCTAAAGTTTGGAACAGTACCACTAAGTGATTCTAAAGAGTCTAGAACAGTACCACTGAGTGAGTCTAGAACAGTACCACTGAGTGATTCTAAAGAGTCTAGAACAGACAGTACCACAGAGTGATTCTAAAAAGTCTAGAACAGTACCACTGAGTGAGTCTAGAACAGTACCACTGAGTGAGTCTAAAGAGTCTACAACAGTACCACTGAGTGAGACTAAAGAGTCTAGAACAGTACCACTGAGTGATTCTAAAGAGTCTAGAAGAGTACCACTGAGTGAGTCTAGAACAGTACCACTGAGTGATTCTAAAGAGTCTAGAACAGTACCATTGAGTGATTCTAAAGAGTCTAGAACAGTACCACTGAGTTATTCTAAAGAGTCTAGAACAGTACCACTGAGTGAGTCTAAAGAGTCTGGAACAGTACCACTGAGTGAGTCTAAAGAGTCTAGAACAGTACCACTAAGTGATTCTAAAGAGTCTAGAACAGTACCACTGAGTGAGTCTAAAGAGTCTAGAACAGTACCACGAAGTGATTCTAAAGAATCTAGAACAGTACCACTGAGTGATTCTAAAGAGTCTAGAACAGTACCACTGAGTGAGTCTAAAGAGTCTACAACAGTACCACTGAGTGATTCTAAAGAGTCTAGAACAGTACCATTGAGTGAGTCTAAATAGTCTAGAACAGTACCACAGAGTGATTCTAAAGAATCTAAAAGAGTACCACTGAGTGATTCTAAAGAGTCTAGAACAGTACCACTGAGTGATTCTAAAGTCTGGAACAGTACCACTAAGTGATTCTAAAGAGTCTAGAATAGTACCACTGAGTGAGTCTAAAGAGTATAGAACAGTACCACTGAGTGATTCTAAAGAGTCTAGAACAGTACTACTGAGTTAGTCTAGAACAGTACCACTGAGTGATTCTATAGAGTCTAGAACAGTACTACTGAGTTAGTCTAGAACAGTACCACTGAGTTAGTCTAGAACAGTACCACTGAGTGAGTCTAAAGAGTCTAGAACAGTACCACTGACTGATTCTAAAGAGTCTAGAACAGTACTACTGAGTGAGTCTAGAACAGTAACACTGAGTGATTCTAAAGAGTCTAGAACAGTACCACTGAGTGATTCTAAAGAGTCTAGAACAGTACCACTGAGTGAGTCTAAAGAGTATAGAACAGTACCACTGAGTGAGTCTAAAGATTCTAGAACAGTACTACTGAGTGAGTCTAGAACAGTACCACTGACGGAGTCTAAAGAGTCTAGAACAGTACCACTGAGTGATTCTAAAGAGTCTAGAACAGTACTACTGAGTGAGTCTAGAACAGTACCACTGAGTGAGTCTAAAGAGTCTAGAACAGTACCACTGAGTGATTCTAAAGAGTCTAGAATAGTACCACTGAGTGAGTCTAAAGAGTCTAGAACAGTACCACTGAGTGATTCTAAAGTTTGGAACAGTACCACTAAGTGATTCTAAAGAGTCTAGAACAGTACCACTGAGTGAGTCTAGAACAGTACCACTGAGTGATTCTAAAGAGTCTAGAACAGACAGTACCACAGAGTGATTCTAAAAGGTCTAGAACAGTACCACTGAGTGAGTCTAGAACAGTACCACTGAGTGAGTCTAAAGAGTCTACAACAGTACCACTGAGTGAGACTAAAGAGTCTAGAACAGTACCACTGAGTGATTCTAAAGAGTCTAGAAGAGTACCACTGAGTGAGTCTAGAACAGTACCACTGAGTTATTCTAAAGAGTCTAGAACAGTACCATTGAGTGATTCTAAAGAGTCTAGAACAGTACCACTGAGTTATTCTAAAGAGTCTAGAACAGTACCACTGAGTGAGTCTAAAGAGTCTGGAACAGTACCACTGAGTGAGTCTAAAGAGTCTAGAACAGTACCACTAAGTGATTCTAAAGAGTCTAGAACAGTACCACTGAGTGAGTCTAAAGAGTCTAGAACAGTACCACGAAGTGATTCTAAAGAATCTAGAACAGTACCACTGAGTGATTCTAAAGAGTCTAGAACAGTACCACTGAGTGATTCTAAAGAGTCTAGAACAGTACCACTGAGTGATTCCAAAGAGTCTAGAACAGTACCACTGAGTGAGTCTAAGAGTCTAGAACAGTACCACTGAGTGATTCTAAAGAGTCTAGAACAGTACCACTGAGTGAGTCTAAAGAGTCTACAACAGTACCACTGAGTGATTCTAAAGAGTCTAGAACAGTACCATTGAGTGAGTCTAAATAGTCTAGAACAGTACCACAGAGTGATTCTAAAGAATCTAAAAGAGTACCACTGAGTGATTCTAAAGAGTCTAGAACAGTACCACTGAGTGATTCTAAAGTCTGGAACAGTACCACTAAGTGATTCTAAAGAGTCTAGAATAGTACCACTGAGTGAGTCTAAAGAGTATAGAACAGTACCACTGAGTGATTCTAAAGAGTCTAGAACAGTACTACTGAGTTAGTCTAGAACAGTACCACTGAGTGATTCTAAAGAGTCTAGAACAGTACTACTGAGTTAGTCTAGAACAGTACCACTGAGTTAGTCTAGAACAGTACCACTGAGTGAGTCTAAAGAGTCTAGAACAGTACCACTGACTGATTCTAAAGAGTCTAGAACAGTACTACTGAGTGAGTCTAGAACAGTAACACTGAGTGATTCTAAAGAGTCTAGAACAGTACCACTGAGTGATTCTAAAGAGTCTAGAACAGTACCACTGAGTGAGTCTAAAGAGTATAGAACAGTACCACTGAGTGAGTCTAAAGATTCTAGAACAGTACTACTGAGTGAGTCTAGAACAGTACCACTGAGTGAGTCTAAAGAGTATAGAACAGTACCACTGAGTGAGTCTAAAGATTCTAGAACAGTACTACTGAGTGAGTCTAGAACAGTACCACTGAGTGATACTAAAGAGTCTAGAATAGTACCACTGAATGATTCTAAATAGTCTAGAACAGTACCACTGAGTGAGTCTAGTACCACTGAGTGAGTCTAAAGATTCTAGAACAGTACTACTGAGTGAGTCTAGAACAGTACCACTGAGTGAGTCTAAAGAGTCTAGATTAGTACCACTGAATGATTCTAAATAGTCTAGAACAGTACCACTGAGTGAGTCTAGTACCACTGAGTGAATCTAAAGAGTCTGGAACAGTACCACTGAGTGATTCTAAATAGTCTAGAACAGTACCACTGCCTCAGGGCAGAGTAAGAGCTCTGTGTATACAGATGGACCTGCTGGCTGCCTCAGTAATGACAGGGCTGTGAATTGTGCTGTGTGGGAGAGAACAGAGCGGAGAAACAGGCTTTACTGCTGCTGAAGCATTATTTAAAGACAAGAGCAATAAAACAGCACTCTGACATGGAAAATCATTTCAGTCTTTATGGGCCTACTCTAGAAGTGATGAAACAATAGCTGCCAACATCTGCAGTGGCATCTCAAGATAAATAACATAACTGTATTTCACAGTTGTTTCACTGCTCTCTGTCTCCATCTCTCCCCCCTCCAACCCTAGCTTTCAAATAAGCACTCTCTTTGTATTTTCCAGTAGTACAGTGAAGTACAGTGAAATGTCTTTCTTGCAAACTCAAAAATAATAATGGAATAATCAATAGCAATGTTTTACTAGCAAAATACACAACAAATAAGAATAGGAAATATGAAATACACATAAAGTAAGTAAGCATAGAGTCGTCGACAAAAGTTTTGAGAATGACACAAATATTAATTTCCACAAAGTTTGTTGCTTCAGTGTCTTTAGATATTTTTGTCAGATGTTTCTATGGAATACTGAATTATAATTACAAGAATTTCATAAGTGTTAAATGCTTTCATTGACAAGTACATGAAGTTGATGCAAAGAGTCAGTGTTGTTGACCCTTCTTTTTCAAGACCTCTGCAATCCGCCCTGGCATCCTGTCAATTAACTGCTGGGCCACATCCTGACTGATGGCAGCCCATTCTTGTATAAACATTGCTTTGAGTTTGTCAGAATTTGTGGGTTTTTGTTTGTCCACCCGCCTCTTGAGGATTGACCACAAGTTCTCAATGGGATTAAGGACCCAAAATATCCATGTTTTGTTCCCCGAGCCACTTAGGTATCACTTTTGCCTAATGGGAAGGTGCTCCATCATGCTAGAAAAGGCATTGTTCGTCACCAAACTGTTCCTGGATGGTTGGGAGTATATGCATTCTGGAGTATATGCAAATGGCCATCATACAAACTGAGGCAGCAGACTGTGAAAATTAATATTTGTCATTCTCAAAACTTTGGCCACGACTGTACTATATACAGGAAATATTTAAAAAGTCAGATCTAGTTGCATATTTACAGGGATACTGGAGTGATGTAGGTAGATACAGTATGTAAGGTGACTAGGCAACAGGATATGAGATAAACAAAGTAGCTGCAGCTTGTGGGTGTGTGGAGTCAGTATAAATAAATGTGCATATTATGTGTGAGTGAGCAGATGATGGAGTGAGTATTTGTGTGTGTTGGAGTGACAGTGTGTGAGTCTGTTGGAGTGACAGTGTGCGAGTGTGTTGGAGTGACAGTGTGCGAGTGTGTTGGAGTGACAGTGTGTGAGTGTCTTGAAGTGACAGTGTGTTGGAGTGACAGTGTATTGGCGTGACAGTGTGTTGGAGTGACAGTGTGTGAGTGTATTGGAGTGACAGTGTGTGTGGGTGTGGGTGTGTAGGGCTCTGTGAGTGAGTTGGAGTGACAATGTGTGGGTGTTGGAGTGACAATGTGAGTGTGTTGGAGTGACAGTGAGTGAGTGTGTTGGAGTGACAGTGAGTGAATGAGTGTGTTGGAGTGATAGTGAGTGAGTGTGTTGGAGTGACAGTGTGTGTGGGTGTGTAGGGCCCTGTGAGTGTGTTGGAGTGACAGTGAGTGAGTGTGTTGGAGTGACAGTGTGTGTGGGTGTGTAGGGCCCTGTGAGTGTGTTGGAGTGACAGTGAGTGAGTGTGTTGGAGTGACAGTGTGTGTGGGTGTGTAGGGCCCTGTGAGTGTGCATAGAGACGATTGAAATAAAAGGTCAATAAAGATACAAGGTTAACTCAGAGTCCGTGTAGCTATTCTGTTTGCTATTTATCATACCAAGCAGTGATGCAGCCAGTCAATATGCCCTCAATGGTACAGCTGTAGAACCTGGATTTGAGGGCCCATGCCAAACTTCAACCTCTTGTGGCGGAAGAGGCACTGTCGCACCTTCTTCATGACTGTGCGCGTGTGTTTGGACCAT
The DNA here is from genome assembly GCF_002021735.2 of Oncorhynchus kisutch. Classification (NCBI taxonomy): domain Eukaryota; kingdom Metazoa; phylum Chordata; class Actinopteri; order Salmoniformes; family Salmonidae; genus Oncorhynchus; species Oncorhynchus kisutch. The sequence goes on from NC_034183.2 coordinate 66,849,067, forward strand.
TTGAAGTCTTTAGTGATTTGGACACCGAGGAACTTGAAGCTGTCTACCTGCTCCACTGCAGCCCCATCGATGTGGATGGGGGCGTGCTCACCTCCCCGTTTCCTGTAGTCCATGATCAGCTCCTTGGTCTTACTGACGTTGGATACTTAGTCTCCTACTCCACTTAGCCTACTACTCCACTTAGCCTACTACTCCACTTAGCCTGCTACTCCACTTAGCCTGATACTCCACTTAGCCTAGTACTCCACTTAGTCTGATACTCCACTTAGTCTGATACTCCACTTAGCCTGATACACCACTTAGCCAGATACTCCATTTAGCCTACTACTCCACTTAGCATACTACGCCACTTAGCATACTACGCCACTTAGCCTCCTACTCCACTTAGCCTGCTACTCCACTTAGCCTGCTACTCCACTTATCCTACTACCACACTTAGACTACTACCCCACTTAGCCTACTACTCCACTTAGCCTGATACTCCACTAAGCCTACTACTCCACTTAGCCTGCTACTCCACTTAGCCTAATACTCCACTTTGCTTGATACTCCACTTAGCCTGCTACTCCACTTAGCCTACTACTCCACTTAGCCTACTACTCCACTTAGCCTGATACTCCACTTAGTCTGCAACTCCACTTAGTCTGATACTCCACTTAGCCTGATACTCCACTTAGCCTGATACTCCACTTAGCCTGCTACTCCACTTAGCCTGCTACTCCACTTAGCCTACTACTCCACTTAGCCTGATACTCCACTTAGCCTACTACTCCACTTAGCATTATACTCCACTTAGCCTGCTACTCCACTTAGCCTGCTACTCCACTAAGCCTACTACACCACTTAGCATACTACACCACTTAGCCTCCTACTCCACTTAGCCTACTACTCCACTTAGCCTGCTACTCCACTTAGCCTACTACTCCACTTAGCCTGATACTCCACTTAGTCTGCTACTCCACTTAGCCTGATACTCCACTTAGCCTGCTACTCCACTTAGCCTGCTACTCCACTTAGCCTGCTACTCCACTTGGCCTGCTACTCCACTTAGCCTGCTACTCCACTTAGCCTGCTACTCCACTTAGTCTGATACTCCACTTAGCCTGCTACTCCACTTATTCTACTACCCCACTTAGCCTACTACTCCACTTAGCCTGCTACTCCACTTAGCCTGGTACTCCACTTAGCCTGGTACTCCACAGCCTGATACTCCACTTAGCCTGCTACTCCACTTAGCCTGCTACTCCTACACTCCACTCTGTCATCACATTCTGTGTGCTTTCCCCTCGCTGTCATTTTGATATGCAATGGATATTTTCCAGAAGCCTTTTAGCAATATATTCACATATTTATTGCAAGTGAGTTGTTTCATTTCATGCCTGTCTTCACCGTGTAGTCCGTTGGCATGGCGAGCTGAGATAGAAAACGTCCCATGTAAAGCATGTTTAACTCCGTGTCAGCTGAGAAGGCCTTGGGGCAGCACCCAGGTCATGGCTGACCATTTTATAGGGCTACTGCTTAGGTGTCAAATGAAACTGAGGAGATGTATTGCAGGATAAGATCCTGTGATTTTCCAGAATGCCAGTTGACTGTGAAGGATGTTTAAGCCTCGGCTCTCACACCAGCAGACGAGTATGCTGTCTTATAATGGACCGTACATTTTTTTAATGTTTTATTGTCACAAACTGGATAGCTGCAGTGAATGGTGGTGTTTTACATAGTCAATCATAGTAGTACGGTGCCCCTGTAGCAAATTAGGGTTAAGTGCCTTGCTCAAGGGCACATTGACAGATTTTTCACCATATCTGCTTGGGTATTCGAACCAACAACCTTTGTTACTGGCCCAATGCTCTAACCGCTAGGCTACAGACCCCAGTGAGACAGATTAGACTTTAGAATAGTGTTTGAGTGGAGAATGAGATTAGTTTAGGCCCTTATGCAGGAAAAAATGCTTTAACTTAAATTCTTTAACTTAAGTAGCACTGTTGAAAATGGTCTGTTATCATAGATTCTCCACTTGCTCAGAGCAGGCTGTCACATTCTGGGGAGCAGACATGAAAATCTATTTTATTTGTCTCCACAATAGGACACATCACAGCTTCACCGAGGCCTAAATGTGATTTAGCATGTTAAGTGTGGAAACAGATAACACCAGGTTTTGAGACGATACTAATGCTTTTAAACCTGCTGCTTCTACAGCTGTGTAAAGCCCTGTAATGTGCCAGTTTCTTTCTAGCTTACCAGCCATGTTCTCCCTAAATGCACAATGGGTCCTTCATTACCTCAATTACATATTACCTCATTAAATCACCCCAACTACCTCGTCCCCCAGTACACTGACTCTGTACCAGTACTCCTTGTATATAGCCTGCATATAGCCTCGTTATGGTTATTTTATTGTGCTACTATTTTCTTTTTATCTATTTGCTAATTTTCGTACTTTTTAACTGTATTGTTGGGATAGGACTTGTAAGTAAGCATTTCACATTAAAGTCGACACTTGATTTGATTCTACAGAGATGATGATGACAGGCATAGAAGATTAGGCCTTAATCTCCCAACGCTCACATTTTCTTTTCGGGCTGACCTTCTGTTCATCAGCAGGACCGTTATATTTGAGCAAAGCCATTTTGTTAGAAGAAATGGCATGTCATCAACATGGATCAGTACTTGGATTTGTCTCAGTGTTTTTTTTGTTACACACATTTGAGTCAGATTGACTCCTGCTGTACTCAGGTGGGAGTTGTCCTCTTCAGCAGAACATGTAGAACCTAATGGAAAATGTGAGCTTTTCTCTTATCGGACGTCTCGGTAGACGGGGGATGGCGAACACAAATTCTGAAAAGAAGTCTGAATGCGGAAGCCAGTAATATGCCTTTCATAGACGAGAGGCTGGAGAGGAGGGACAGGGTTAGAGATAAGAGCCATCTAATCAGACACTCAAGGTTAACGACGGTTGGATCCTTGTCTTTTATAAGCTTCACCCTGTGGAGGGGGATGAGATAGGAGAAGGGGGGGGGAACTGCCCTTACCGTCTTATACACACTGCTTTATCTGAGAAGTCGTCTGGCTGTCTGATAGCAGCTGTGGCCAGAACCTCAGCTGAAGTAGAGGAGACCGAGGTCAAGCTCCAGTCCCCAAGCAACCCCTTAAGTGCTGCCATAACCACACTATTTATGCTGCTATGTCCCCCTGCTTTTATTAGGCTGAGTTTTATTCAGCAGCTTCTTGTTAAAGAAATGGTCCTATTCACGGCCTTATTGATCATGGTTTATTCTGGTGGATGGCCTGTCAGGCCCTTGTTGCCAAGCCTTGTCCTCTCTGTTAACCTCCACTGTTGTTGTAGACAATCTATCACACGTTAACATGCATGTTGTCTGGACTCTTTAAATGATTTGTCACTGTTGTCCTAACTGAACCAAATGGACACTGTGCATGGAAGAATAGACTATTGAGACTGAGCCACAAGGACAGCTGTATGGTTATTGATATCTCAGCCCGCTCAGGATGGCCCATTATTCTGTATGATAAAATAGAGTTCTCTCTTATAACCATCTGATTGGGATTGGAATATTCAGTTGTCAAGAGGTTTGTTGATGAACCAGTGAATATCAGATGTTGTGGCATATTGCAATGATTTGATTTGAAAGGCCCCTGAAGCCCTGTCCACACTAAATATGTGAAGTAGGAGTTAGCTGATCTCTGAGGTTGTGGCTGCTGTGGATTTAATGCTGATCAACACTGTGACAACATAGTGAATGTGCTGACTCTTTAAAAGACTAACCTGTCATCTAACTCCCTCTCCCCCTAACTCAGCCAACCTGTTGATAGATGGGACAGCATTGATTATCTTGGAAATGAAAGATAAACAGAGAGAGGGAGAGAGTGTGTTGGGTGCAGATTGACATGGGCTCAGCAATATATATGGGTGTCTATGAGACCCTTAGATCGAGGGATGAATGGAGACAGAGAAGATTGAAGGAGAAGCAGGGAGGGATGGAGCTGGCAGGTTGAGGTGTGTACGGGATGAACGAGGGATTGACAGGAAGGTGTTGGCGGTGGAGATGTATTGAAGTGATCGATGGCTCCTATTAAAGTAGGAGAGGCAATTAAACAGAGACAATGGGAGCGTTTCTTCTTCATCTAAAATCATTGTCTCTCTGTCCACACCTCACAGCTATGTAATGGAGTCTAACTGAAATACCGTGTGTGTGTGCGTGTGCGCGTGTGTGTGTGCTATGACCATCTGTTCTGGTTTTTAAAGAACATCATGTTTTTAAAGAACATCATGTTTTTAAAGAACAATTCTGCCCCTCTTTCTCAATGGGACATTGCCTTGCAAATAATACATTTTCTGTGAGTCAATGCTCCCACATCTGCCCCCAGCCAACTGGCCCAGTCAGCCAGCCCAGTGCTCCATAAGTGGAACTGGGATTGTTCTTTCACAGTAGGGTTACTCAGGGAACAGCATGATGTCCTTGTTCACCAGCAGCAGACCCAGAACGTTCCTGTAAGGAATTAAAAACAGAAAAAAGGATTGCAACCTCTTCACTGTGATATGACCTTGACATAACACCTTTTCACACCCTCACACTCAGACAGGACATAAATAAACATCCTTTACTCTGGCATAGCAACTAAACTCTCTCTCTCTCCTGCTCTCTTCCATGGTGTTGCCTCTGGACCTGTGGATACTCTCTCTCCCTATCGTCCTGGCTTTCCTCTGGGATGGCTGGCTCATCTCTCTCCTGGCTGTGCTTACTGGCCCAGGTAAGTGCTTTATGTTTTAAAGCATTACTCACAGTCAGCTTCTGCCAGCTAAGACGAGCCTTGGGTTCTCCCACTGCCCTGGAAGTGGAGGTGGGAGGATGGGGGTGGGGGGCAGTAATTTAGAGCTGTGGGGAACGGGGAGTGCCGACCCAGGGTAAAGCCTGGGCCTTATGACACACAGGAAGGTGGAGGGGGTTGGGGTTGTCACTTTCACTGCTCAATATTCAAGACAAACCGGCATCGTTTCCAGTTCCTCCCAGGTTCTCTATACGTCTGTTTTTCCAGCTGTATATTTTTCCAGACATAAATTACAATCCATACAGCACAATTACCAACATAACAAATAACATTGAAAAGGTAAGAATTGATCCGACTCACCTTGCTCCAGCACCCAACTTCAGATTTCATGAAAGTATCTCTGGCCGCTATAGCTGAGTCTGACCTTGCTGAGGTGTGATGGGTCTCTTTGGGATATTCATTTTCCTCTCCTAAGAGAGGTATTCCTATCACTCTAAGTCTGTATGTAAAGCTGTACGAGGTCGCTTGCTTGTGTGAGTGTGTGCATGTGTGCCAGTGTGAGTGCTTGTTTGTGTGTGTGTAGGTTGTGAGACATGAGTCAAGTCAAGTGGCTTTTCAGATTGAAATGACTCTGCCTCTAAATAAAGATGTGTTGCTGATGTCACTGTAATTTCAAGTTGTGCATTTGATTCATGGGTAACATTTTGATCCCCTGAAAAAGTCAAACGCTTGTGCGTTAATAGATTGCCGCAATGTTCTCAGTCTTCCGAATGAAGTTGGAGTTGAAGGTATTAAAGGTACAGGACTTAAACTAAGAATGAACTCATCAATCACACACACATGCACACGCACACGCACACGTACACGCACACACACGCACATGCACACACGCAAATGCACATGCACATACACATGCACACACAAAATGTATAATTGGAGTGGGCATTGGCCACTGAGTCAACTGAAAGGTCAGGCTTACACAGGCTGTTGTAGGAGGAGGACACATCCTCACCTGGAGAGAAAAAGACTAACAGATGAATGGATAAACCAGACAGACGGACTGACACCGTTTCCTCTCTGTGATGTGGCTCTCCCAGTCAGAATGTCTCAGTCAGAGCTGTAGGGTGGTGCTTCTATGTGGAGAGTAGGAGACGATGGGGGGGGGGGGGGGGGGCAGAGGCACGCACCCCCTCAAAGTGGATTTCACTGTAGAGGCAGACAGTGGTAGCTTGCTACATGGCCAAGCACTTCTGCTGTCTCTACACACACACAAACACACACACGCTTTCCCACCCATGACATTGTGAATTTGCCCTCAAAACTTTTGCTGGGGATAAGGATAACATATGAAAAGTATCTATCTGTATGAGTTGAGAATTAGGTCAACAACCACCCAGTCATATCAGTGTTGACGAGTTTCTGTTTGATCACTGCTCCCCCTGGTGGTGAGAACAGCATCTCCTCTAGTGGACTAGCCTACTACTGGAACCCTCATACTACATAAGCATATAGCTCTTTATTAGGTTGAGTATTGCTCTATTGAGTATTGCTCTATTGAGTATTGTTTTTATTTACATTAATGGACTTAATGGACCTCTTGTTTGAAGTCTTATCCCCTCAGATTTAGGGTTCCTGATTGTTCAATGTTTTGTTCATTGACTGTCAGCTGCTGTGTCCACACGAAGAACGATTCCCTCCCTGTCCTCTCACTGGTCTAGGGCTGGATTCTGCCTGCTCAATATTACGGTTTTTCACAGTAGGAGAGAGAGGCTATATTCTTAGAGCAATATTCAGCTATCACAACAATTGCAGTTATAATGCAATCTTGTTCCTGTAGACACAACAAAATCTCACCTCTTGCTGTGACTCAGAAGGCCATTGACACATGTAATGCATTGGCGCTGGTGAGAGACATTGGTTATTCTGGGGGTGCTTTCACCTGCTGAGATCTGTATTAATGTTGGGATCTATGCATTTAGTATTCATCAATGCCACAGCAGAAAGTTGTCGCATGCAAACATTTATCCTAATATATATATATATATATTTTTGGCATGGTGTTGTCTGTATGCCAGAGGCTAATGAAATCCAAATGAGTAATTTTCGGGGTGTTTTTGGCTCTCGTGTTGTTTTCATACACTTATCATACTGATAAGCTGTGATATATCATGTTTTTTAGATTGAGATTTCATTTATTTTCTCTCACAAGGAAATGCATTTTCAGTGAAAAGCCGTGGAAGCATAAACAATATCTACAAGCATGATTCATTGGTACAGAATCATGATATATTATAGATGCGTGACACACCAAACCCTAAACAACTTAACTTCATCTTTTACGCTTTAATGCCTATCATTTTCCAGTTTTGCCTTAACTGTCAAAACCGACACGTCCAGAACCAGATGGAACACCGTGACTAATCATCTGTTAACGTTTCCATGCTGGCAACAGCCGAGAACTTCACGCTGCGGGTCCGTTACTCAGAGAAGAAAAGGGCAGTACCTCACAACGGAGGACCGCACACCAGCCGAGTGTGTTTGGGCTTTGTGGATAGTCTGTGTGTTTATTGAGTACAGATTTCATGTTACTACTGTCTGGAGTCAGTCCAGTCGAGTGTGTCTGTGTCTCTCCAGAAAAGCGTCTCTCTGAAGACGCCTCGGATAGCGGGGAGGGGACAGATATGTTGTGGTGTGTGGGAGACACTGATATTGAAACGGTTTTAACTGCAGGGGAGGTAAGTCTGTTTTGGTGTTTAATATTAAAAAGCAAACAAACTCCCCCGCATAAATAAACCCCTCATCAAACACAGCCACTCAGTCGAGATAACTCACTCAGAAACACTCTCTCAAATCAACTTTAGTGGCTGAGGTTCTGCAGACAGCAGCATACTAAAACCAAAACTAGCAGCGCTTTATCATCAAGGCTAATGAAGAGGCAAGTGTTAAAATCGTGCATCCTGGGACCTAACCTCCCACTAAGATATAAAACAAATCAAATCACATCCTTATAAGGCACAGGAGCTAGAGAAAAGATAGAAGAATGAAGAAGAGAAAATGAAAAGTCATTCACTGCTTGCTGCTCCCAATGTTGAGCTTTATTGAGCTGGTGATAGCAAAGTGCTTCCACCATAATGCCTTTAGTCAGATTACTGGTTACTAGTTATGGTTGTTTCCCTATCTCAGCATAGATCCGCAAATACTAAACATTCCCTTTCAAAATCAAATCAAAGAGTATTTGTGACGAGCACAGGATACAGCATACGATGAAATACTTGCTTGCAAGCTCTCTCCTTGCCTCCCACTAAACCTTATTAAAAGAGACAACATGTCATCAATTAACTGAAAACATTGATTTATAGAAGGTGGCCAGATCAGTTTGGTATTGTTGATGTGAATGGAGATGAGGAGGGAATGGAGACCACAGAGCCACAGGGAGTGGAGTTGGCAAATGGGTAATCCTATATACCCAGCTGGGGGGGGGTTTAAGTCAGTCAGAAGCAGTTGTAGAGATCAGAGGGAATGCTGTATCTAAAACCCCAGCCCCAGGAGGAGCTCACAACGGTTCAATTCCAGTTCATCTGCTTCCCAAAATCATAATCTCTCTAATGAAGTAATGCACATTGGAATTACAGCCATTCATTGGCTACTCCCTCTGAGAGGCCTTGTGAGGTTTTCCCCCATGATATTTATTTCTCTCTCTCTCTCCCCCTGTCTTTCGCTCCTATATTTTCCTCTTTCCATTCATCTCTCTTTCCCTCTCTCCGTCCATGCATTGGGCACTATCTATCTACCAGATTATGAGAGCCACAGGGGAGCGCAAACACATGAGTAGAACAAGAAAGAGAGGGAGAAACACATCTCACTCAGCCAGTTCTATCCAGTTTCCTCAAGAGGATTTGGTGTTTGAACTAAATGTTGTGAAAAGCGTTGATTCCTCACTTTGAGACTGTCCCGGCCCACCCCCTGAGTTTCTCATCTCTCCACTGTTGTACTTAGAATAGCGGCTCCACCTGTGGGCGCCAATAGATCATTTTAGGATAGTTACTTCTAAAGAGTTGTGAGGGGCTGCTGAAACCCATAGAGAGAACTCATGATGGAGAACTGAGGAACAGGAGTCATGAACACCAATCTATAATTGATCTGAAGACCTTGAGGAACATAATGTTTTAGTGGGGACATTGTTACAGGGAAGAGCCTCCCTTTCTTTGTGCAGATAAGTGGTGTAGTTGTGAGATAAGTATGTCTCATCTCCTATCTTTGTGATGGCCTCTTCTGTGAAGGCATTGGTGTATGAGTGTATTGGCAGTTAGTAACTAAACTGAAATTGTGCATTGCACCACCTACTGTGCTGGAGTGTGTATAGTCTGAACAGGTATAAAGCCAAGAATGGTGATTTACTGGTGATTTACTGGTGATTTACTGCCACCCACAGTTATGGAATGTTTGCTCAGAAGTATAAGTAATTGTCTGACTCTTTCTGCTGACCTGTATGAAATTCTGTCATCCTTCCTGAACCCATAGCAAGCACTAGTTGGTGCTGCACATGCTACAACAAGCTTTGGAATAAGTATGCCCTCTATCCAACTCTATGGTATGTCCATGTGAGCTAATTTAACCTTGCCTGAGAGCAGACAATGTCTGGACTAAGTATAGTACAGGGATGAGAAACTGCCTTTTGTAGGCCTGCGGATGAATTTCCAGACAAAAAATAGTATTTTGTATTTTGGGGGAACTCAGTCAGGGTCTCAACTCCACATACGACTAATACAACTTGAAACTTGCCCCAGGCTTCATCGCAGCAGGCTAACTTGTTGTTGAGCTGTCCCAATGACCCGGGGTTTGATACCCTGTTAGTTACACAAGCAAACATGAGTCACACAGAGCATCACTAATCCTTCACTGAGATGAGCAAGGTGGTTCCTTTTCACACAAAAAATACACTATCTCAAATGGACGTGATGCGGACATGGCTTTCCTGTATATCTGCATGTCTCTGTTTATCTCTCTTTGTTTGTGTTGATCTGTGCGTGTCTTGGCGCACAATGTCTAGGCACAGGACGAATTGGTTACTCTTCTAAGCCTCCGGCTGATGGAGCGAGTCTGAGAGAGTGACGAGGGTTAACAGGGACATATCAGTGATAAAGCACACACCTGGCACATATTCTTCCTTCGGGTGTAGTAGCCTGGATGTCTTATGACTCGTTATTGGTGTTCTCAGTCTACAAAGTGTATTGCACCTGTGGTGTTAGGAGGGCACAGCTTGAGTCTACAGACATCAATACACACTGTTCCCCATCCTTGGGCATGTTTTCATCACTGTTATTTGAAGACATTATTGGGTAATTTGTCTTGACTCCATGACATTGAGTAAATATGTGTAATTATGTTCTACCTGGGGTGATGAGAGCAGTCAGAGTACAGTGTATAACAGAGATTTGTACTTTATTGGTTCACTCCGTCTTGCTCATGTGAAAGCAGGTTGGTGTTATATTACTTTGTACTCAAGTTATGAGAACACATTTCATCTGTTCTCCTTTCATTCTGTTTTCATCCTGCACAAAATAAACTGTTACGCAACCAAGCCCCTCAATCAAAAACACACCAGGCAACATTCTAAAGAAGCATCAAACCAAGTTCTGCTCTGAAGACATGCAGCAGTCTGAGACTGTGCTGTAACTCTCTACCTTAGACAGCAATCCACCTTGAGTGAAACTCTCTCATTCACAATCCACTCATAATCTCTAATGTGTGTCTACAAATTGGCCTTTGTATAAGAAATAGGGAACAGGCAGGAGATTGCAGGGAGAGATGGGGAAGATCAAAGTAATCTCCATCAGAACAAAAAGAGAACGACAAAGACTGAGATGTAAACAGAAGACAAGTTATAGCCTTTTGTGCTTTGTGTTCTCTTTCACAGCAGAGATTGAGCCAGCTAGCGGTGTCTATCGGTTCTCATTTCAGATATAAATCAGACCCTGGATCATCAAATCTTATTTGGGTTTTTGTTTGATGACTATCACAGGACTCAATAAGATTCCTATGAAGTAAGAATGATGTTTTGGATGATAAAGAATATAGAGAGATATTTTATTTGCCTTTGCGGAGTGAATCTCTATGCCTATTCTTCATAGGAGAGTGCATGTCTTTAGGTGTACATTAAACACCCATTAACACCATAGTAATTCCTCCATCTCGCTAACACCTCATCACCTCTGGATCTTTCTCTCTCTCTCTCTCTCTCTCTCTCTCTCTCTCTATATATATATATATATATATATATATATATATATATGAATAATTTTGCACGCCCAAATTTTCAGTTTTTGATTTGTTAAAAAACTTTGAAATATCCAATAAATGTCGTTCCACTTCATGATTGTGTCCCACTTGTTGTTGATTCTTCACAAAAAAATACAGTTTTATATCTTTATGTTTGAAGCCTGAAATGTGGCAAAATGTCGCAAAGTTCAAGGGGGCCGAATACTTTCGCAAGGCACTGTATATATATGCACAGTCTAAAAAAAAACAACAGCAGACAAACAATGAGCTCAGCCAGGCTGTTCCAGACACTTTGATTGTGAGACAATGGAACCAACCGGAATCTTTGAGCAAAGCTGCAGTAATCCGCTAGTGTGCCCAATTAGAGCCAACAATGGGAGGCTCCCAGGCTTCTCAGTACTATCTAGCCCAGATCGCCCTTCGCTGCCCTGCCCTGACTTCCACTGTTTAGAAACTGACTTCCACTGGCTTTCTCTTCATAACACAACACTTTTACTGCACATCCACTGCTTCATTCTGTGTTTTTCTGGCTTGTCGCCTTCCTTTCTTTTCATTTCACTTCCCCTTGTCTTTTCAACCCCCAGTGTGTGTTCAGAGGTACTACACCATCGTATGATTAATGCAACCATACACATTTTCATTCTGCAGGTGTCTGACTTCTGTTTTGACGAACGAGCTCAAATGACACCATGTTCAGAACGTAGAATGATGATGCGTTGAAGAGACATTCCAAAAACAAAGACATGAAGGGGATAGATAGATGATGTGGCAATGATGTGTTTGTTTGGTGTGAGTAGTGACTGAAAGAAAGAGGAGTGGTTTGGTTGATTCTATGGCAGTGAGTTGTGCCTCTCTGAGTCCTACAGCCTTCACTTGGGGCTCTGTTTGCTCCTCTCCCTGCGCTGCTGCTTTGATTGACACGCGGGTTCTTTTTCCGACCCAGTCGAGGACACAGAGATGAGATCTGGATAGAGCGAACGAGGCAGACGCTACCCTACAGCTTGTAAAGGAAAAGCACTCAAGGCATTTGCCTTAAATAGGTCAGCTCAAAATGCGTTTGGAGTGTTGAAGTGTTGAAAACATGTCTATAAGAGATGTAAAGGGGGACTTTAAAAGACAGCCGCCAAAGACCTCACATCATCACCATAATACGGAAATGGATTAATGGTGGGTGACAAAGAAAGGAAAACATGTCTGCTGGACAACAACATACACAGCACCTGTATCTTTAAATCATTTTTGTTAAGTTATTCACTGTAGCTCATCCACATCCTCAAAGGTTGAACTAAACGGACTATGAAGTGAAGTCTATAGCTGTAAACCTGTTGCTATATTACAGTATTTATCTGGTAGTGAGTGATCCTAATATCACACAGCTCACTGGGAATAGCATGGCATCATCCACTACTACCTATATGTAGCATTGTTATGGAGACAATCATCTAAATAGGCCATCAGGCCAGTGATTACCCCATCATTACTCTGCCTGAATGAGGCCAGTCATTACCCCATCATTACTCTGCCTGAATGAGGCCAGTCATTACCCCATCATTACTCTGCCTGAATGAGGCCAGTCATTACCCTATCATTACTCTGCCTGAATGAGGCCAGTCATTACCCCATCATTACTCTGCCTGAATGAGGCCAGTCATTACCCCATCATTACTCTGCCTGAATGAGGCCAGTCATTACCCAATCATTACTCTGCCTGAATGAGGCCAGTCATTACCCCATCATTACTCTGCCTGAATGAGGCCAGTCATTACCCAATCATTACTCTGCCTGAATGAGGCCAGTCATTACCCCATCATTACTCTGCCTGAATGAGGCCAGTCATTACCCTATCATTACTCTGCCTGAATGAGACCAATCATTACCCCATCATTACTCTGCCTGAATGAGGCCAGTCATTACCCCATCATTACTCTGCCTGAATGAGGCCAGTCATTACCCCATCATTAATGTACCTGAATGAGGCCAGTCATTACCCCATCATTAGTCTGCCTGAATGAGGCCAGTCATTACCCCATCATTACTCTGCCTGAATGAGGCCAGTCATTACCCCATCATTACTCTGCCTGAATGAGACCAGTCATTACCCCATCATTACTCTGCCTGAATGAGGCCAGTTATTACCCCATCATTACTCTGCCTGAATGAGGCCAGTCATTACCCCATCATTACTCTGCCTGAATGAGGTCAGTCATTACCCCATCATTACTCTGCCTGAATGAGGCCAGTCATTACCCCATCATTACTCTGCCTGAATGAGGCCAGTCATTACCCCATCATTACTCTGCCTGAATGAGACCAGTCATTACCCAATCATTACTCTGCCTGAATGAGGCCAGTCATTACCCCATCATTACTCTGACTGAATGAGGCCAGTCATTACCCCATCATTACTCTGCCTGAATGAGGTCAGTCATTACCCCATCATTACTCTGCCTGAATGAGGCCAGTCATTACCCCATCATTACTCTGCCTGAATGAGGCCAGTCATTACCCCATCATTACTCTGCCTGAATGAGGCCAGTCATTACCCAATCATTACTCTTCCTGAATGAGGCCAGTCATTACCCCATCATTACTCTGCCTGAAGGAAGCCAGTCATTACCCAATAATTACTCTGCCTGAATGAGGCCAGTCATTACCCAATCATAACTCTGCCTCAATGAGGCCAGTCATTACCCCATCATTACTCTGCCTAAATGAGGCCAGTCATTACCCCATTATAACTCTGCCTGAATGAGGCCAGTCGTTACCCCATCATTACTCTGCCTGAATGAGGCCAGTCATTACCCCATCATTACTCTGCCTGAATGAGGCCAGTCATTACCCAATCATTACTCTGCCTGAATGAGGCCAGTCATTACCCCATCATTACTCTGCCTGAATGAGGCCAGTCATTACCCAATCATTACTCTGCCTGAATGAGGCCAGTCATTACCCCATCATTACTCTGCCTGAATGAGGCCAGTCATTACCCTATCATTACTCTGCCTGAATGAGACCAATCATTACCCCATCATTACTCTGCCTGAATGAGGCCAGTCATTACCCCATCATTACTCTGCCTGAATGAGGCCAGTCATTACCCCATCATTAATGTACCTGAATGAGGCCAGTCATTACCCCATCATTAGTCTGCCTGAATGAGGCCAGTCATTACCCCATCATTACTCTGCCTGAATGAGGCCAGTCATTACCCCATCATTACTCTGCCTGAATGAGACCAGTCATTACCCCATCATTACTCTGCCTGAATGAGGCCAGTTATTACCCCATCATTACTCTGCCTGAATGAGGCCAGTCATTACCCCATCATTACTCTGCCTGAATGAGGTCAGTCATTACCCCATCATTACTCTGCCTGAATGAGGCCAGTCATTACCCCATCATTACTCTGCCTGAATGAGGCCAGTCATTACCCCATCATTACTCTGCCTGAATGAGACCAGTCATTACCCAATCATTACTCTGCCTGAATGAGGCCAGTCATTACCCCATCATTACTCTGACTGAATGAGGCCAGTCATTACCCCATCATTACTCTGCCTGAATGAGGTCAGTCATTACCCCATCATTACTCTGCCTGAATGAGGCCAGTCATTACCCCATCATTACTCTGCCTGAATGAGGCCAGTCATTACCCCATCATTACTCTGCCTGAATGAGGCCAGTCATTACCCAATCATTACTCTTCCTGAATGAGGCCAGTCATTACCCCATCATTACTCTGCCTGAAGGAAGCCAGTCATTACCCAATAATTACTCTGCCTGAATGAGGCCAGTCATTACCCAATCATAACTCTGCCTCAATGAGGCCAGTCATTACCCCATCATTACTCTGCCTAAATGAGGCCAGTCATTACCCCATTATAACTCTGCCTGAATGAGGCCAGTCGTTACCCCATCATTACTCTGCCTGAATGAGGCCAGTCATTACCCCATCATTACTCTGCCTGAATGAGGCCAGTTATTACCCCATCATTACGCTGCCTGAATGAAGACAGTCATCACCCCATCATTACTCTGCCTGAATGAGGCCAGTCATTACCCCATCATTACTCTGCCTGAATGAGGCCAGTCATTACCCCATCATTACTCTGCCTGAATGAAGCCAGTCGTTACCCCATCATAACTCTGCCTGAATGAGGCCAGTCGTTACCCCATCATTACTCTGCCTGAATGAGGCCAGTTGTTACCCAATCATTACTCTGCCTGAATGAGGCCAGTCATTACCCCATCATTACTCTGCCTGAATGAGGCCAGTCATTACCCAATCATTACTCTGCCTGAATGAGGCCAGTCATTACCCCATCATTACTCTGCCTGAATGAGGCCAGTCATTACCCTATCATTACTCTGCCTGAATGAGACCAATCATTACCCCATCATTACTCTGCCTGAATGAGGCCAGTCATTACCCCATCATTACTCTGCCTGAATGAGGCCAGTCATTACCCCATCATTAATGTACCTGAATGAGGCCAGTCATTACCCCATCATTAGTCTGCCTGAATGAGGCCAGTCATTACCCTATCATTACTCTGCCTGAATGAGGCCAGTCATTACCCCATCATTACTCTGCCTGAATGAGGCCAGTCATTATCCCATCATTACTCTGCCTGAATGAAGCCGGTCATTACCCCATCATAACTCTGCCTGAATGAGGCCAGTCATTACCCCATCATTAGTCTGCCTGAATGAGGCCAGTCATTACCCCATCATTACTCTGCCTGAATGAGGCCAGTCATTACCCCATCATTACTCTGCCTGAATGAGACCAGTCATTACCCCATCATTACTCTGCCTGAATGAGGCCAGTTATTACCCCATCATTACTCTGCCTGAATGAGGCCAGTCATTACCCCATCATTACTCTGCCTGAATGAGGTCAGTCATTACCCCATCATTACTCTGCCTGAATGAGGCCAGTCATTACCCCATCATTACTCTGCCTGAATGAGGCCAGTCATTACCCCATCATTACTCTGCCTGAATGAGACCAGTCATTACCCAATCATTACTCTGCCTGAATGAGGCCAGTCATTACCCCATCATTACTCTGACTGAATGAGGCCAGTCATTGCCCCATCATTACTCTGCCTGAATGAGGTCAGTCATTACCCCATCATTACTCTGCCTGAATGAGGCCAGTCATTACCCCATCATTACTCTGCCTGAATGAGGCCAGTCATTACCCCATCATTACTCTGCCTGAATGAGGCCAGTCATTACCCAATCATTACTCTTCCTGAATGAGGCCAGTCATTACCCCATCATTACTCTGCCTGAAGGAAGCCAGTCATTTCCCAATAATTACTCTGCCTGAATGAGGCCAGTCATTACCCAATCATAACTCTGCCTCAATGAGGCCAGTCATTACCCCATCATTACTCTGCCTAAATGAGGCCAGTCATTACCCCATTATAACTCTGCCTGAATGAGGCCAGTCATTACCCCATCATTACTCTGCCTGAATGAGGCCAGTTATTACCCCATCATTACGCTGCCTGAATGAAGACAGTCATCACCCCATCATTACTCTGCCTGAATGAGGCCAGTCATTACCCCATCATTACTCTGCCTGAATGAGGCCAGTCATTACCCCATCATTACTCTGCCTGAATGAAGCCAGTCGTTACCCCATCATAACTCTGCCTGAATGAGGCCAGTCGTTACCCCATCATTACTCTGCCTGAATGAGGCCAGTTGTTACCCAATCATTACTCTGCCTGAATGAGGCCAGTCATTACCCCATCATTACTCTGCCTGAATGAGGCCAGTCATTACCCAATCATTACTCTGCCTGAATGAGGCCAGTCATTACCCCATCATTACTCTGCCTGAATGAGGCCAGTCATTACCCTATCATTACTCTGCCTGAATGAGACCAATCATTACCCCATCATTACTCTGCCTGAATGAGGCCAGTCATTACCCCATCATTACTCTGCCTGAATGAGGCCAGTCATTACCCCATCATTAATGTACCTGAATGAGGCCAGTCATTACCCCATCATTAGTCTGCCTGAATGAGGCCAGTCATTACCCCATCATTACTCTGCCTGAATGAGGCCAGTCATTACCCCATCATTACTCTGCCTGAATGAGGCCAGTCATTACCCCATCATTAATGTGCCTGAATGAGGCCAGTCATTACCCCATCATTAGTCTGCCTGAATGAGGCCAGTCATTACCCTATCATTACTCTGCCTGAATGAGGCCAGTCATTACCCAATCATTACTCTGCCTGAATGAGGCCAGTCATTATCCCATCATTACTCTGCCTGAATGAAGCCGGTCATTACCCCATCATAACTCTGCCTGAATGAGGCCAGTCGTTACCCCATCATTACTCTGCCTGAATGAGGCCAGTCGTTACCCCATCATTACTCTGCCTGAATGAGGCCAGTCGTTACCCCATCATTACTCTGCCTGAATGAAGCCAGTCATTACCCCATCATAACTCTGCCTGAATGAGGCCAGTCGTCACCCCCAATCATTACTCTGCCTGAATGAGGCCAGTCATTACCCCATCATTACTCTTCCTGAATGAGGCCAGTCATTACCCCATCATTACTCTGCCTGAATGAAGCCAGTCATTACCCCATCATTACTCTGCCTGAATGAGGCCAGTCATTACCCCATCATAACTCTGCCTCAATGAGGCCAGTCATTACCCCATCATAACTCTGCCTCAATGAGGCCAGTCATTTCCCCATCATAACTCTGCCTGAATGACGCCAGTCATTACCCCATCATTACTCTGCCTGAATGAGGCCAGTCGTTACCCCATCATTACTCTGCCTGAATGAGGCCAGTTATTACCCCATCATTACTCTGCCTGAATGAAGCCAGTCATTACCCCATCATAACTCTGCCTCAATGAGGCCAGTCATTACCCCATCATAACTCTTCCTGAATGAGGCCAGTCGTTACCCCATCATTACTCTGCCTGAATGAGGCCAGTCGTTACCCCATCATTACTCTGCCTGAATGAAGCCAGTCATTACCCCATCATAACTCTGCCTGAATGAGGCCAGTCGTTACCCCATCATTACTCTGCCTGAATGAGGCCAGTCGTTACCCCAATAATTACTCTGCCTGAATGAGGCCAGTTATTACCCCATCATTACTCTGCCTGAACGAGGCCAGTCATTACCCCATCATTACTCTGCCTGAATGAGGCCAGTCATTACCCCATCATTACTCTGCCTGAATGAAGCCAGTCATTACCCCATCATAACTCTGCTTGAATGAGGCCAGTCATTACCCCATCATTACTCTGCCTGAATGAGACCAGTCATTACCCCATCATTACTCTGCCTGAACGAGGCCAGTCATTACCCCACCATTACTCTGCCTGAATGAGGCCAGTCATTACCCCATCATTACTCTACCTGAATGAAGCCAGTCATTACCCCATCATAACTCTGCTTGAATGAGGCCAGTTATTACCCGATCATTACTCTGCCTGAATGAAGCCAGTCATTACCCCATCATAACTCTGCCTCAATGAGGCCAGTCGTTACCCCATCATTACTCTGCCTGAATGAGGCCAGTCATTACCCCATCATTACTCTGCCTGAATGAGGCCAGTCATTACCCCATCATTAATCTGCCTGAATGAGGCCAGTCATTACCCCATCATTACTCTGCCTGAATGAGGCCAGTCATTACCCCATCATTACTCTGCCTGAATGAGGCCAGTCATTACCCCATCATTACTCTGCCTGAATGAGGCCAGTCATTACCCCATCATTACTCTGCCTGAATGAGGCCAGTCATTACCCCATCATTACTCTGCCTGAATGAGGCCAGTCATTACCCCATCATTACTCTGCCTGAATGAGACCAGTCATTACCCCATCATTACTCTGCCTGAACGAGGCCAGTCATTACCCCATCATTACTCTGCCTGAATGAGGCCAGTCATTATCCCATCATTACTCTGCCTGAATGAGGCCAGTCATTACCCCATCATTACTCTGCCTGAATGAGGCCAGTCATTACCCCATCATTACTCTGCCTGAATGAAGCCAGTCATTACCCCATCATAACTCTGCTTGAATGAGGCCAGTCATTACCCCATCATTACTCTTCCTGAATGAGGCCAGTCATTACGCCATCATTACTCTGCCTGAATGAAGCCAGTCATTACCCCATCATTACTCTGCCTGAATGAGGCCAGTCATTACCCCATCATAACTCTGCCTGAATGAAGCCAGTCATTACCCCATCATAACTCTTCCTCAATGAGGCCAGTCATTACCCCATCATAACTCTGCCTGAATGAGGCCAGTCGTTACCCCATCATTACTCTGCCTGAATGAGGCCAGTCGTTACCCAATAATTACTCTGCCTGAATGAGGCCAGTTATTACCCCACCATTACTCTGCCTGAATGAAGCCAGTCATTACCCCATCATAACTCTGCCTCAATGAGGCCAGTCATTACCCCATCATTACTCTGCCTGAATGAGGCCAGTCATTACCCAATCATTACTCTGCCTGAATGAGGCCAGTCATTACCCCATCATTACTCTGCCTGAATGAGGCCAGTCATTACCCTATCATTACTCTGCCTGAATGAGACCAATCATTACCCCATCATTACTCTGCCTGAATGAGGCCAGTCATTACCCCATCATTACTCTGCCTGAATGAGGCCAGTCATTACCCCATCATTAATGTACCTGAATGAGGCCAGTCATTACCCCATCATTAGTCTGCCTGAATGAGGCCAGTCATTACCCCATCATTACTCTGCCTGAATGAGGCCAGTCATTACCCCATCATTACTCTGCCTGAATGAGGCCAGTCATTACCCCATCATTAATGTGCCTGAATGAGGCCAGTCATTACCCCATCATTAGTCTGCCTGAATGAGGCCAGTCATTACCCTATCATTACTCTGCCTGAATGAGGCCAGTCATTACCCAATCATTACTCTGCCTGAATGAGGCCAGTCATTATCCCATCATTACTCTGCCTGAATGAAGCCGGTCATTACCCCATCATAACTCTGCCTGAATGAGGCCAGTCGTTACCCCATCATTACTCTGCCTGAATGAGGCCAGTCGTTACCCCATCATTACTCTGCCTGAATGAGGCCAGTCGTTACCCCATCATTACTCTGCCTGAATGAAGCCAGTCATTACCCCATCATAACTCTGCCTGAATGAGGCCAGTCGTCACCCCCAATCATTACTCTGCCTGAATGAGGCCAGTCATTACCCCATCATTACTCTTCCTGAATGAGGCCCAGTCATTACCCCATCATTACTCTGCCTGAATGAAGCCAGTCATTACCCCATCATTACTCTGCCTGAATGAGGCCAGTCATTACCCCATCATAACTCTGCCTCAATGAGGCCAGTCATTACCCCATCATAACTCTGCCTCAATGAGGCCAGTCATTTCCCCATCATAACTCTGCCTGAATGACGCCAGTCATTACCCCATCATTACTCTGCCTGAATGAGGCCAGTCGTTACCCCATCATTACTCTGCCTGAATGAGGCCAGTTATTACCCCATCATTACTCTGCCTGAATGAAGCCAGTCATTACCCCATCATAACTCTGCCTCAATGAGGCCAGTCATTACCCCATCATAACTCTTCCTGAATGAGGCCAGTCGTTACCCCATCATTACTCTGCCTGAATGAGGCCAGTCGTTACCCCATCATTACTCTGCCTGAATGAAGCCAGTCATTACCCCATCATAACTCTGCCTGAATGAGGCCAGTCGTTACCCCATCATTACTCTGCCTGAATGAGGCCAGTCGTTACCCAATAATTACTCTGCCTGAATGAGGCCAGTTATTACCCCATCATTACTCTGCCTGAACGAGGCCAGTCATTACCCCATCATTACTCTGCCTGAATGAGGCCAGTCATTACCCCATCATTACTCTGCCTGAATGAAGCCAGTCATTACCCCATCATAACTCTGCTTGAATGAGGCCAGTCATTACCCCATCATTACTCTGCCTGAATGAGACCAGTCATTACCCCATCATTACTCTGCCTGAACGAGGCCAGTCATTACCCCACCATTACTCTGCCTGAATGAGGCCAGTCATTACCCCATCATTACTCTACCTGAATGAAGCCAGTCATTACCCCATCATAACTCTGCTTGAATGAGGCCAGTTATTACCCGATCATTACTCTGCCTGAATGAAGCCAGTCATTACCCCATCATAACTCTGCCTCAATGAGGCCAGTCGTTACCCCATCATTACTCTGCCTGAATGAGGCCAGTCATTACCCCCATCATTACTCTGCTGAATGAGGCCAGTCATTACCCCCATCATTAATCTGCCTGAATGAGGCCAGTCATTACCCCATCATTACTCTGCCTGAATGAGGCCAGTCATTACCCCATCATTACTCTGCCTGAATGAGGCCAGTCATTACCCCATCATTACTCTGCCTGAATGAGGCCAGTCATTACCCCCATCATTACTCTGCCTGAATGAGGCCAGTCATTACCCCATCATTACTCTGCCTGAATGAGGCCAGTCATTACCCCCATCATTACTCTGCCTGAATGAGACCAGTCATTACCCATCATTACTCTGCCTGAACGAGGCCAGTCATTACCCCATCATCCTGCCTGAATGAGGCCAGTCATTACCCCATCATTACTCTGCCTGAATGAGGCCAGTCATTACCCCATCATTACTCTGCCTGAATGAGGCCAGTCATTACCCCATCATTACTCTGCCTGAATGAGGCCAGTCATTACCCCATCATTACTCTGCCTGAATGAAGCCAGTCATTACCCCATCATAACTCTGCCTGAATGAGGCCAGTCATTACCCCATCATTACTCTGCCTGAATGAGGCCAGTCATTACCCCATCATTACTCTGCCTGAATGAGGCCAGTCATTACCCCATCATTACTCTGCCTGAATGAGGCCAGTCATTACCCCATCATAACTCTGCCTGAATGAGGCCAGTCATTACCCCATCATAACTCTGCCTCAATGAGGCCAGTCATTACCCCATCATAACTCTGCCTGAATGAGGCCAGTCATTACCCCATCATTACTCTGCCTGAATGAGGCCAGTCATTACCCAATCATTACTCTGCCTGAATGAGGCCAGTCATTACCCCATCATTACTCTGCCTGAATGAGGCCAGTCATTACCCCATCATTACTCTGCCTGAATGAGGCCAGTCATTACCCCATCATTACTCTGCCTGAATGAGGCCAGTCATTACCCCATCATTACTCTGCCTGAATGAGGCCAGTCATTACCCCATCATTACTCTGCCTGAATGAGGCCAGTCATTACCCCATCATTACTCTGCCTGAATGAGGCCAGTCATTACCCCATCATTACTCTGCCTGAATGAGGCCAGTCATTACCCCATCATTACTCTGCCTGAATGAGGCCAGTCATTACCCCATCATAACTCTGCCTGAATGAGGCCAGTCATTACCCCATCATTACTCTGCCTGAATGAGGCCAGTCATTACCCCATCATTACTCTGCCTGAATGAGGCCAGTCATTACCCCATCATTACTCTGCCTGAATGAGGCCAGTCATTACCCCATCATTACTCTGCCTGAATGAGGCCAGTCATTACCCCATCATTACTCTGCCTGAATGAGGCCAGTCATTACCCCATCATTACTCTGCCTGAATGAGGCCAGTCATTACCCCATCATAACTCTGCCTGAATGAGGCCAGTCATTACCCCATCATTACTCTGCCTGAATGAGGCCAGTCATTACCCCATCATTACTCTGCCTGAATGAGGCCAGTCATTACCCCATCATTACTCTGCCTGAATGAGGCCAGTCATTACCCCATCATTACTCTGCCTGAATGAGGCCAGTCATTACCCCATCATTACTCTGCCTGAATGAGGCCAGTCATTACCCCATCATTACTCTGCCTGAATGAGGCCAGTCATTACCCCATCATTACTCTGCCTGAATGAGGCCAGTCATTACCCCATCATTACTCTGCCTGAATGAGGCCAGTCATTACCCCATCATTACTCTGCCTGAATGAGGCCAGTCATTACCCCATCATTACTCTGCCTGAATGAGGCCAGTCATTACCCCATCATTACTCTGCCTGAATGAGGCCAGTCATTACCCCATCATACTCTGCCTGAATGAGGCCAGTCATTACCCCATCATTACTCTGCCTGAATGAGGCCAGTCATTACCCCATCATTACTCTGCCTGAATGAGGCCAGTCATTACCCCATCATAACTCTGCCTGAATGAGGCCAGTCATTACCCCATCATTACTCTGCCTGAATGAGGCCAGTCATTACCCCATCATTACTCTGCCTGAATGAGGCCAGTCATTACCCCATCATTACTCTGCCTGAATGAGGCCAGTCATTACCCCATCATTACTCTGCCTGAATGAGGCCAGTCATTACCCCATCATTACTCTGCCTGAATGAGGCCAGTCATTACCCCATCATAACTCTGCCTGAATGAGGCCAGTCATTACCCCATCATTACTCTGCCTGAATGAGGCCAGTCATTACCCCATCATTACTCTGCCTGAATGAGGCCAGTCATTACCCCATCATTACTCTGCCTGAATGAGCCAGTCATTACCCCATCATTACTCTGCCTGAATGAGGCCAGTCATTACCCCATCATTACTCTGCCTGAATGAGGCCAGTCATTACCCCATCATTACTCTGCCTGAATGAGGCCAGTCATTACCCCATCATTACTCTGCCTGAATGAGGCCAGTCATTACCCCATCATTACTCTGCCTGAATGAGGCCAGTCATTACCCCATCATTACTCTGCCTGAATGAGGCCAGTCATTACCCCATCATTACTCTGCCTGAATGAGGCCAGTCATTACCCCATCATAACTCTGCCTGAATGAGGCCAGTCATTACCCCATCATTACTCTGCCTGAATGAGGCCAGTCATTACCCCATCATTACTCTGCCTGAATGAGGCCAGTCATTACCCCATCATTACTCTGCCTGAATGAGGCCAGTCATTACCCCATCATTACTCTGCCTGAATGAGGCCAGTCATTACCCCATCATTACTCTGCCTGAATGAGGCCAGTCATTACCCCATCATTACTCTGCCTGAATGAGGCCAGTCATTACCCCATCATTACTCTGCCTGAATGAGGCCAGTCATTACCCCATCATTACTCTGCCTGAATGAGGCCAGTCATTACCCCATCATTACTCTGCCTGAATGAGGCCAGTCATTACCCCATCATTACTCTGCCTGAATGAGGCCAGTCATTACCCCATCATTACTCTGCCTGAATGAGGCCAGTCATTACCCCATCATTACTCTGCCTGAATGAGGCCAGTCATTACCCCATCATTACTCTGCCTGAATGAGGCCAGTCATTACCCCATCATTACTCTGCCTGAATGAGGCCAGTCATTACCCCATCATTACTCTGCCTGAATGAGGCCAGTCATTACCCCATCATTACTCTGCCTGAATGAGGCCAGTCATTACCCCATCATTACTCTGCCTGAATGAGGCCAGTCATTACCCCATCATTACTCTGCCTGAATGAGGCCAGTCATTACCCCATCATTACTCTGCCTGAATGAGGCCAGTCATTACCCCATCATTACTCTGCCTGAATGAGGCCAGTCATTACCCCATCATTACTCTGCCTGAATGAGGCCAGTCATTACCCCATCATAACTCTGCCTGAATGAGGCCAGTCATTACCCCATCATTACTCTGCCTGAATGAGGCCAGTCATTACCCCATCATTACTCTGCCTGAATGAGGCCAGTCATTACCCCATCATTACTCTGCCTGAATGAAGCCAGTCATTACCCCATCATTACTCTGCCTGAATGAGGCCAGTCATTACCCCATCATTACTCTGCCTGAATGAGGCCAGTCATTACCCCATCATTACTCTGCCTGAATGAGGCCAGTCATTACCCCATCATTACTCTGCCTGAATGAGGCCAGTCATTACCCCATCATTACTCTGCCTGAATGAGGCCAGTCATTACCCCATCATTACTCTGCCTGAATGAGGCCAGTCATTACCCCATCATTACTCTGCCTGAATGAGGCCAGTCATTACCCCATCATTACTCTGCCTGAATGAGGCCAGTCATTACCCCATCATTACTCTGCCTGAATGAGGCCAGTCATTACCCCATCATTACTCTGCCTGAATGAGGCCAGTCATTACCCCATCATTACTCTGCCTGAATGAAGCCAGTCATTACCCCATCATAACTCTGCCTGAATGAGGCCAGTCATTACCCCATCATTACTCTGCCTGAATGAGGCCAGTCATTACCCCATCATTACTCTGCCTGAATGAGGCCAGTCATTACCCCATCATTACTCTGCCTGAATGAGGCCAGTCATTACCCCATCATAACTCTGCCTGAATGAGGCCAGTCATTACCCCATCATAACTCTGCCTGAATGAGGCCAGTCATTACCCCATCATTACTCTGCCTGAATGAGGCCAGTCATTACCCCATCATTACTCTGCCTGAATGAGGCCAGTCATTACCCCATCATTACTCTGCCTGAATGAGGCCAGTCATTACCCCATCATTACTCTGCCTGAATGAGGCCAGTCATTACCCCATCATAACTCTGCCTGAATGAGGCCAGTCATTACCCCATCATAACTCTGCCTGAATGAGGCCAGTCATTACCCCATCATTACTCTGCCTGAATGAGGCCAGTCATTACCCAATCATTACTCTGCCTGAATGAGGCCAGTCATTACCCCATCATTACTCTGCCTGAATGAGGCCAGTCATTACCCCATCATTACTCTGCCTGAATGAGGCCAGTCATTACCCCATCATTACTCTGCCTGAATGAGGCCAGTCATTACCCCATCATTACTCTGCCTGAATGAGGCCAGTCATTACCCCATCATTACTCTGCCTGAATGAGGCCAGTCATTACCCCATCATTACTCTGCCTGAATGAGGCCAGTCATTACCCCATCATACTCTGCCTGAATGAGGCCAGTCATTACCCCATCATTACTCTGCCTGAATGAGGCCAGTCATTACCCCATCATTACTCTGCCTGAATGAGGCCAGTCATTACCCCATCATTACTCTGCCTGAATGAGGCCAGTCATTACCCCATCATTACTCTGCCTGAATGAAGCCAGTCATTACCCCATCATTACTCTGCCTGAATGAGGCCAGTCATTACCCCATCATTACTCTGCCTGAATGAGGCCAGTCATTACCCCATCATTACTCTGCCTGAATGAGGCCAGTCATTACCCCATCATAACTCTGCCTGAATGAGGCCAGTCATTACCCCATCATTACTCTGCCTGAATGAGGCCAGTCATTACCCCATCATTACTCTGCCTGAATGAGGCCAGTCATTACCCCATCATTACTCTGCCTGAATGAGGCCAGTCATTACCCCATCATTACTCTGCCTGAATGAGGCCAGTCATTACCCCATCATTACTCTGCCTGAATGAGGCCAGTCATTACCCCATCATTACTCTGCCTGAATGAGGCCAGTCATTACCCCATCATTACTCTGCCTGAATGAGGCCAGTCATTACCCCATCATTACTCTGCCTGAATGAGGCCAGTCATTACCCCATCATTACTCTGCCTGAATGAGGCCAGTCATTACCCCATCATTACTCTGCCTGAATGAGGCCAGTCATTACCCCATCATTACTCTGCCTGAATGAGGCCAGTCATTACCCCATCATTACTCTGCCTGAATGAGGCCAGTCATTACCCCATCATTACTCTGCCTGAATGAGGCCAGTCATTACCCCATCATTACTCTGCCTGAATGAGGCCAGTCATTACCCCATCATTACTCTGCCTGAATGAGGCCAGTCATTACCCCATCATTACTCTGCCTGAATGAGGCCAGTCATTACCCCATCATTACTCTGCCTGAATGAGGCCAGTCATTACCCCATCATTACTCTGCCTGAATGAGGCCAGTCATTACCCCATCATTACTCTGCCTGAATGAGGCCAGTCATTACCCCATCATACTCTGCCTGAATGAGGCCAGTCATTACCCCATCATTACTCTGCCTGAATGAGGCCAGTCATTACCCCATCATTACTCTGCCTGAATGAGGCCAGTCATTACCCCATCATTACTCTGCCTGAATGAGGCCAGTCATTACCCCATCATTACTCTGCCTGAATGAAGCCAGTCATTACCCCATCATTACTCTGCCTGAATGAGGCCAGTCATTACCCCATCATTACTCTGCCTGAATGAGGCCAGTCGTTACCCCATCATTACTCTGCCTGAATGAGGCCAGTCATTACCCCATCATTACTCTGCCTGAATGAGGCCAGTCATTACCCCATCATTACTCTGCCTGAATGAAGCCAGTCATTACCCCATCATTACTCTGCCTGAATGAGGCCAGTCATTACCCCATCATACTCTGCCTGAATGAGGCCAGTCATTACCCCATCATAACTCTGCCTGAATGAGGCCAGTCATTACCCCATCATTACTCTGCCTGAATGAGGCCAGTCATTACCCCATCATTACTCTGCCTGAATGAGGCCAGTCATTACCCCATCATTACTCTGCCTGAATGAGGCCAGTCATTACCCCATCATTACTCTGCCTGAATGAGGCCAGTCATTACCCCATCATTACTCTGCCTGAATGAGGCCAGTCATTACCCCATCATTACTCTGCCTGAATGAGGCCAGTCATTACCCCATCATTACTCTGCCTGAATGAGGCCAGTCATTACCCCATCATTACTCTGCCTGAATGAGGCCAGTCATTACCCCATCATTACTCTGCCTGAATGAGGCCAGTCATTACCCCATCATTAGTCTGCCTGAATGAGGCCAGTCATTACCCCATCATTACTCTGCCTGAATGAGGCCAGTCATTACCCCATCATTAATCTGCCTGAATGAGGCCAGTCATTACCCCATCATTAGTCTGCCTGGAATGAGGCCAGTCATTACCCCATCATTACTCTGCCCTGAATGAGGCCAGTCATTACCCCATCATTACTCTGCCTGAATGAGGCCAGTCATTACCCCATCATTACTCTGCCTGAATGAGGCCAGTCATTACCCCATCATTACTCTGCCTGAATGAGGCCAGTCATTACCCCATCATTACTCTGCCTGAATGAGGCCAGTCATTACCCCATCTATTACTCTGCCTGAATGAGGCCAGTCATTACCCCATCATTAACAATGCCTGAATGACGCCAGTCATTACCCCCTCATACTATGCCTGAATGAGGCCAGTCATTACCCCATCATTACTCTGCCCTGAATGAGGCCCAGTCATTTACCCAATCATTACTCTGCCTGACCTGAAGCCAGTCATTACCCCATCATTACTCTGCCTGAATGAGGCCAGTCATTACCCCATCATTACTCTGCCTGAATGAGGCAGTCATTACCCCATCATTAATCTGCCTGAATGAGGCCAGTCATCTACCCCATCATTACTCTGCCTGACTGTAGGCCAGTCATTACCAATCATTACTCTGCATGAATGAGGCAGTCATTACCCCATCATTAATCTGCCTCAATGAGGCCAGTCCTTACCCCATCATACTCTGCCTGAATGAGGCCAGTCGTTTTACCCTATCATTAATCTGTCTCAATGAGGCCAGTCATTACCCCATCATTACTCTGCCTGAATGAGACCAGTCATACCCCATCCATTACTCTTCCTGAATGAGGCCAGTCATTACCCCATCATTACTCTGCCTGAATGAAGGCCAGTCATTACCCCATCATTACTCTGCCTGAATGAGGCCAGTCATTACCCCATCATTAACTCTGCCTGAATGAGGCCAGTCATTACCCCATCATTACTCTGCCTGAATGAGGCCAGTCCTTACCCCATCATACTCTGCCTGAATGAGGCCAGTCATTACCCCATCATTACTCTGCCTGAATGAGGCCAGTCATTACCCCATCATTACTCTGCCTGAATGAAGCCAGTCATTACCCCATCATTACTCTGCCTGAATGAGGGCCAGTCATTACCCCATCATAACTCTGCCTCAATGAGGCCAGTCATTACCCCATCATTACGCTGCCTGAATGAGGCCAGTCGTTACCCTATCATTACTCTGCCTGAATGAGGCCAGTCATTACCCCATCATTACTCTGCCTGAATGAAGCCAGTCATTACCCCATCATTACTCTGCCTGAATGAGGCCAGTCATTACCCCATCATTACTCTGCCTGAATGAGGCCAGTCATTACCCCATCATAACTCTGCCTCAATGAGGCCAGTCATTACCCCATCATTACTCTGCCTGAATGAGGCCAGTCATTACCCCATCATTACTCTGCCTGAATGAGCCCAGTCATTACCCCATCATTACTCTGCCTGAATGAGACCAGTCATTACCCCATCATTACTCTTCCTGAATGAGGCCAGTCATTACCCCATCATTACTCTGCCTGAATGAAGCCAGTCATTACCCCATCATAACTCTGCCTCAATGAGGCCAGTCATTACCCTATCATAACTCTGCCTGAATGAGGCCAGTCGTTACCCCATCATTACTCTGCCTGAATGAGGCCAGTCGTTACCCCATCATTACTCTGCCTGAATGAAGCCAGTCATTACCCCATCATAACTCTGCCTGAATGAGGCCAGTCGTTACCCAATCATTACTCTGCCTGAATGAGGCCAGTCATTACCCCATCATTACTCTGCCTGAATGAGGCCAGTCATTACCCCAACATTACTCTGCCTGAATGAAGCCAGTCATTAGCCCATCATTACTCTGCCTGAATGAGGCCAGTCATTACACCATCATTACTCTGCCTGAATGAGGCCAGTCATTACCCCATCATTACTCTGCCTGAATGAGGCCAGGCATTACCCCATCATTACTCTGCCTGAATGAGGCCAGTCATTACCCCATCATTAGTCTGCCTGAATGAGGCCAGTCATTATCCCATCATTACTCTGCCTGAATGAGGCCAGTCATTACCCCATCATTACTCTGCCTGAATGAAGCCAGTCATTACCACATCATAACTCTGCTTGAATGAGGCCAGTCATTACCCCATCATTACTCTTCCTGAATGAGGCCAGTCATTACCCCATCATTACTCTGCCTGAATGAAGCCAGTCATTACCCCATCATTACTCTGCCTGAATGAGGCCAGTCATTACCCCATCATAACTCTGCCTCAATGAGGCCAGTCATTACCCCATCATAACTCTGCCTGAATGAGGCCAGTCGTTACCCAATCATTACTCTGCCTGAATGAGGCCAGTCATTACCCCATCATTACTCTGCCTGAATGAGGCCAGTCATTACCCCAACATTACTCTGCCTGAATTAAGCCAGTCATTACCCCATCATTACTCTGCCTGAATGAGGCCAGTCATTACCCCATCATTACTCTGCTGAATGAGGCCAGTCATTACCCCATCATTAATCTACCTGAATGAGGCCAGGCATTACCCCATCATTACTCTTCCCGAATGATTGCCAGTCATTACCCCATCATTACTCTGCCTGAATGAGGCCAGTCATTACCCCATCATTACTCTACCTGAATGAGGCCAGTCATTACTCTGCCTGAATGACGCCAGTCATTACCCCATCATTACTCTGCCTGAATGAGGCCAGTCATTACCCCATCATTACTCTTCCTGAATGAGGCCAGTCATTACCCCATCATTACTCTGCCTGAATGAAGCCAGTCATTACCCCATCATTACTCTGCCTGAATGAGGCCAGTCATTACCCCATCATAACTTTGCCTCAATGAGGCCAGTCATTACCCCATCATAACTCTGCCTCAATGAGGCCAGTCATTACCCCATCATAACTCTGCCTGAATGAGGCCAGTCGTTACCCCATCATTACTATGCCTGAATGAGGCCAGTCGTTACCCCATCATTACTCTGCCTGAATGAGGCCAGTTATTACCCCATCATTACTCTGCCTGAATGAAGCCAGTCATTACCCCATCATAACTCTTCCTCAATGAGGCCAGTCATTACCCCATCATAACTCTGCCTGAATGAGGCCAGTCGTTACCCCATCATTACTCTGCCTGAATGAGGCCAGTCGTTACCCAATCATTACTCTGCCTGAATGAGGCCAGTTATTACCCATCATTACTCTGCCTGAATGAAGCCAGTAATTACCCCATCATAACTCTGCCTCAATGAGGCCAGTCATTACCCCATCATTACTCTGCCTGAATGAGACCAGTCATTACCCCATCATTACTCTGCCTGAATGAGGCCAGTCATTACCCCATCATTACTCTGCCTGAATGAGGCCAGTCGTTACCCCATCATTACTCTGCCTGAATGAAGCCAGTCATTACCCCATCATAACTCTGCCTGAATGAGGCCAGTCATTACCCCATCATTACTCTGCCTGAATGAGGCCAGTCATTACCCCATCATTACTCTGCTTGAATGAGGCCAGTCATTACCCCAACATTACTCTGCCTGAATTAAACCAGTCATTACCCCATCATTACTCTGCCTGAATGAGGCCAGTCATTACCCCATCATTACTCTGCCTGAATGAGGCCAGTCATTACCCCATCATTAATCTACCTGAATGAGGCCAGGCATTACCCCATCATTACTCTGCCCGAATGATGCCAGTCATTATCCCATCATTACTCTGCCTGAATGAGGCCAGTCATTACCCCATCATTACTCTACCTGAATGAGGCCAGTCATTACTCTGCCTGAATGACGCCAGTCATTACCCCATCATTACTCTGCCTGAATGAGGCCAGTCATTACCCCATCATTACTCTGCCTGAATGAGGCCAGTCATTACCCAATCATTACTCTGCCTGACTGAAGCCAGTCATTACCCCATCATTACTCTGCCTGAATGAAGCCAGTCATTACCCCGTCATTACTATGCCTGAATGAGGCCAGTCGTTACCCCATCATTACTCTGCCTGAATGAGGCCAGTTATTACCCCATCATTACTCTGCCTGAATGAAGCCAGTCATTACCCCATCATAACTCTTCCTCAATGAGGCCAGTCATTACCCCATCATAACTCTGCCTGAATGAGGCCAGTCGTTACCCCATCATTACTCTGCCTGAATGAGGCCAGTCGTTACCCAATCATTACTCTGCCTGAATGAGGCCAGTTATTACCCCATCATTACTCTGCCTGAATGAAGCCAGTAATTACCCCATCATAACCCTGCCTCAATGAGGCCAGTCATTACCCCATCATAACTCTGCCTCAATGAGGCCAGTCATTACCCCATCATAACTCTGCCTGAATGAGGCCAGTCGTTACCCCATCATTACTCTGCCTGAATGAGGCCAGTCGTTACCCCATCATTACTCTGCCTGAATGAAGCCAGTCATTACCCCATCATAACTCTGCCTGAATGAGGCCAGTCGTTACCCAATCATTACTCTGCCTGAATGAGGCCAGTCATTACCCCATCATTACTCTGCTTGAATGAGGCCAGTCATTACCCCAACATTACTCTGCCTGAATTAAGCCAGTCATTACCCCATCATTACTCTGCCTGAATGAGGCCAGTCATTACCCCATCATTACTCTGCCTGAATGAGGCCAGTCATTACCCCATCATTAATCTACCTGAATGAGGCCAGGCATTACCCCATCATTACTCTGCCCGAATGATGCCAGTCATTACCCCATCATTACTCTGCCTGAATGAGGCCAGTCATTACCCCATCATTACTCTACCTGAATGAGGCCAGTCATTACTCTGCCTGAATGACGCCAGTCATTACCCCATCATTACTCTGCCTGAATGAGGCCAGTCATTACCCCATCATTACTCTGCCTGAATGAGGCCAGTCATTACCCAATCATTACTCTGCCTGACTGAAGCCAGTCATTACCCCATCATTACTCTGCCTGAATGAAGCCAGTCATTACCCCGTCAT
Source organism: Oncorhynchus kisutch (assembly GCF_002021735.2). Classification (NCBI taxonomy): domain Eukaryota; kingdom Metazoa; phylum Chordata; class Actinopteri; order Salmoniformes; family Salmonidae; genus Oncorhynchus; species Oncorhynchus kisutch. Next base: position 66,882,048 of record NC_034183.2, read on the forward strand.
TACTCTGCCTGAATGAGGCCAGTCATTACCCCATCATTACTCTGCCTGAATGAGGCCAGTCGTTACCCCAACATTACTCTGGCTGAATGAAGCCAGTCATTACCCCATCATAACTCTGCCTGAATGAGGCCAGTCATTACCCCATCATTACTCTTCCTGAATGAAGCCAGTCATTACCCAATCATTACTCTGCCTGAATGAGGTCAGTCATTACCCAATCATAACCCTGCCTCAATGAGGCCAGTAATTACCCCATCATAACTCTGCCTGAATGAGGCCAGTCATTATCCCATCATTACTCTGTCTGAATGAGGCCAGTCATTACACCATCATTACTCTGCCTGAATGAGGCCAGTCATTACCCCCATCATTACTCTGCCTGAATGAGGCCAGTCATTACCCCATCATTACTCTGCCTGAATGAGGCCAGTCGTTACCCCATAATTACTCTGCCTGAATGAAGCCAGTCATTACCCCATCATAACTCTGCCTGAATGAGGCCAGTTGTTACCCCATCATTACTCTGCCTGAATGAGGCCAGTCATTACCCCATCATTACTCTGCCTGAATGAGACCAGTCATTACCCCATCATTACTCTGCCTGAATGAGGCCAGTCATTACCCCATCATTAGTCTGCCTGAATGAGGCCAGTCATTATCCCATCATTACTCTGCCTGAATGAGGCCAGTCATTACCCCATCATTAATATGCCTGAATGAGGCCAGTCATTACCCCATCATTAGTCTGCCTGAATGAGGCCATTGATTACCCCATCATTACTCTGCATGAATGAGGCCAGTCATTACCCCATCATTAATCTGCCTAAATGAGGCCAGTCATTACCCCATCATTAGTCTGCCTGAATGAGGCCAGTCATTACCCCATCATTACTCTGCCTGAATGAGGCCAGGCATTACCCCATCATTACTCTGCCTGAATGAGGCCAGTCATTACCCCATCATTACTCTGCCTGAATGAGGCCAGTCGTTACGCCATCATAACTCTGCCTCAATGAGGCCAGTCATTACCCCATCATAACTCTGCCTGAATGAGGCCAGTCGTTACCCCATCATTACTCTGCCTGAATGAGGCCAGTCGTTACCCCATCATTACTCTGCCTGAATGAAGCCAGTCATTACCCCATCATAACTCTGCCTGAATGAGGCCAGTCGTTACCCAATCATTACTCTGCCTGAATGAGGCCAGTCATTACCCCATCATTACTCTGCTTGAATGAGGCCAGTCATTACCCCAACATTACTCTGCCTGAATTAAGCCAGTCATTACCCCATCATTACTCTGCCTGAATGAGGCCAGTCATTACCCCATCATTACTCTGCCTGAATGAGGCCAGTCATTACCCCATCATTAATCTACCTGAATGAGGCCAGGCATTACCCCATCATTACTCTGCCCGAATGATGCCAGTCATTACCCCATCATTACTCTGCCTGAATGAGGCCAGTCATTACCCCATCATTACTCTACCTGAATGAGGCCAGTCATTACTCTGCCTGAATGACGCCAGTCATTACCCCATCATTACTCTGCCTGAATGAGGCCAGTCATTACCCCATCATTACTCTGCCTGAATGAGGCCAGTCATTACCCAATCATTACTCTGCCTGACTGAAGCCAGTCATTACCCCATCATTACTCTGCCTGAATGAAGCCAGTCATTACCCCGTCATTACTCTGCCTGAATGAGGCCAGTCATTACCCCATCATTACTCTGCCTGAATGAGGCCAGTCGTTACCCCAACATTACTCTGGCTGAATGAAGCCAGTCATTACCCCATCATAACTCTGCCTGAATGAGGCCAGTCATTACCCCATCATTACTCTTCCTGAATGAAGCCAGTCATTACCCAATCATTACTCTGCCTGAATGAGGCCAGTCATTACCCAATCATAACCCTGCCTCAATGAGGCCAGTAATTACCCCATCATAACTCTGCCTGAATGAGGCCAGTCATTATCCCATCATTACTCTGTCTGAATGAGGCCAGTCATTACACCATCATTACTCTGCCTGAATGAGGCCAGTCATTACCCCCATCATTACTCTGCCTGAATGAGGCCAGTCATTACCCCATCATTACTCTGCCTGAATGAGGCCAGTCGTTACCCCATAATTACTCTGCCTGAATGAAGCCAGTCATTACCCCATCATAACTCTGCCTGAATGAGGCCAGTTGTTACCCCATCATTACTCTGCCTGAATGAGGCCAGTCATTACCCCATCATTACTCTGCCTGAATGAGACCAGTCATTACCCCATCATTACTCTGCCTGAATGAGGCCAGTCATTACCCCATCATTAGTCTGCCTGAATGAGGCCAGTCATTATCCCATCATTAATATGCCTGAATGAGGCCAGTCATTACCCCATCATTAGTCTGCCTGAATGAGGCCATTGATTACCCCATCATTACTCTGCATGAATGAGGCCAGTCATTACCCCATCATTAATCTGCCTAAATGAGGCCAGTCATTACCCCATCATTAGTCTGCCTGAATGAGGCCAGTCATTACCCCATCATTACTCTGCCTGAATGAGGCCAGGCATTACCCCATCATTACTCTGCCTGAATGAGGCCAGTCATTACCCCATCATTACTCTGCCTGAATGAGGCCAGTCGTTACGCCATCATTACTCTGCCTGAATGAAGCCAGTCATTACCCCATCATAGCTCTGCCTGAATGAGGCCAGTCGTCACCCAATCATTACTCTGCCTGAATGAGGCCAGTCATTACCCCATCATTACTCTTCCTGAATGAGGCCAGTCATTACCCCATCATTACTCTGCCTGAATGAAGCCAGTCATTACCCCATCATTACTCTGCCTGAATGAGGCCAGTCGTTACCCCATCATTACTCTGCCTGAATGAAGCCAGTCATTACCCCATCATAAGTCTGCCTGAATGAGGCCAGTCGTTACCCAATCATTACTCTGCCTGAATGAGGCCAGTAGTTACCCCATCATTACTCTTCCTGAATGAGGCCAGTCGTTACCCCATCATTACTCTGCCTGAATGAGGCCAGTCATTACCCTATCATTACTCTGCCTGAATGAGGCCAGTCATTACCCCATCATTACTCTGCCTCAATTAGGCCAGTCATTACCCCATCATAACTCTGCCTCAATGAGGCCAGTCATTACCCCATCATAACTCTGCCTGAATGTGGCCAGTCGTTACCCCATCATTACTCTGCCTGAATGAGGCCAGTCGTTACCCCATCATTACTCTGCCTGAATGAAGCCAGTCATTACCCAATCATTACTCTGCCTGAATGAGGCCAGTCATTACCCAATCATAACTCTGCCTCAATGAGGCCAGTAATTACCCCATCATAACTCTGCCTCAATGAGGCCAGTCATTATCCCATCATAACTCTGCCTGAATGAGGCCAGTCGTTACCCCATCATTACTCTGCCTGAATGAGGCCAGTCATTACCCCAACATTACTCTGCCTGAATGAGGCCAGTTATTACCCCATCATTACTCTGCCTGAATGAAGCCAGTCATTACCCCATCATAAGTCTGCCTGAATGAGGCCAGTCATTACCCCATCATTACTCTGCCTGCATGAGGCCAGTCATTACCCCATCATTACTCTGCCTGAATGAAGCCAGTCATTACCCCATCATAACTCTGCCTGAATGAGGCCAGTCGTTACCCCATCATTACTCTGCCTGAATGAAGCCAGTCATTACCCCATCATAACTCTGCCTGAATGAGGCCAGTTGTTACCCCATCATTACTCTGCCTGAATGAGGCCAGTCATTACCCCATCATTACTCTGCCTCAATTAGGCCAGTCATTACCCCATCATAACTCTGCCTCAATGAGGCCAGGCATTACCCCATCATTACTCTGCCTGAATGAGGCCAGTCATTATCACATCATTACTCTGCCTGAATGAGGCCAGTCGTTACGCCATCATTACTCTGCCTGAATGAAGCCAGTCATTACCCCATCATAGCTCTGCCTGAATGAGGCCAGTCGTCACCCAATCATTACTCTGCCTGAATGAGGCCAGTCATTACCCCATCATTACTCTTCCTGAATGAGGCCAGTCATTACCCCACCATTACTCTGCCTGAATGAAGCCAGTCATTACCCCATCATTACTCTGCCTGAATGAGGCCAGTCGTTACCCCATCATTACTCTGCCTGAATGAAGCCAGTCATTACCCCATCATAAGTCTGCCTGAATGAGGCCAGTCGTTACCCAATCATTACTCTGCCTGAATGAGGCCAGTCGTTACCCCATCATTACTCTTCCTGAATGAGGCCAGTCGTTACCCCATCATTACTCTGCCTGAATGAGGCCAGTCATTACCCCATCATTACTCTGCCTGAATGAAGCCAGTCATTACCCCATCATAACTCTGCCTCAATGAGGCCAGTCATTACCCCATCATAACTCTGCCTCAATTAGGCCAGTCATTACCCCATCATAACTCTGCCTCAATGAGGCCAGTCATTACCCCATCATAACTCTGCCTGAATGAGGCCAGTCATTACCCCATCATTACTCTGCCTGAATGAGGCCAGTCATTACCCCATCATTACTCTGCCTGAATGAGGCCAGTCGTTACCCCATCATTACTCTGCCTGAATGAGGCCAGTCGTTACCCCATCATTACTCTGCCTGAATGAAGCCAGTCATTACCCCATCATAACTCTGCCTGAATGAGGCCAGTCGTTACCCAATCATTACTCTGCCTGAATGAGGCCAGTCATTACCCCATCATTACTCTGCTTGAATGAGGCCTGTCATTACCCCAACATTACTCTGCCTGAATGAGGCCAGTCATTACCCCAACATTACTCTGCCTGAATTAAGCCAGTCATTACCCCATCATTACTCTGCCTGAATGAGGCCAGTCATTACCCCATCATTACTCTGCCTGAATGAGGCCAGTCATTACCCCATCATTACTCTGCCTGAATGAGGCCAGTCATTACCCCATCATTACTCTGCCTGAATGAGGCCAGTCATTACCCCATCATTTCTCTGTGTGTGGAGGCAGGCAGAGATGACGAGAGCACTTAGACCATTTGAATGGATGGATGAATCCTAGTCTCTTTCTCTGTTTTTCTTTCTCTGTCTCTCATTCTCATCTCTTTAATTAATTCTCTATCATTCCCATTCTCCTGTTTCTCTCCTGCTCTCCTTCACTTTCTCTGTCTCACTCTCCTCCCTCTCGCCTGTTCTCTCTGTAATCACCCCCAAACTGTATTTCACAGATTTCTCATTATTACAGTAATGAAGGCATGGAGAACTAGGGAAGGCCTGTGATTGTGATGCATGTATTCAATCGTTTCACCTGCATGAGCCTGTGGCTTTTAGCAGGTGATTAGTATTACTGTTACATCGCAACCCTGGTCTGCTTGAACTCCTAATAGTGCTACCAACACGAGTGCTCAAAATACCTGCAGATTAGGCCACAACAAGTGACCTACACTTTTCTATTTACGAACCCAAATGTTATTAAAACACTTTTTATGACTAATGGATTTGTATTCATTTACTTTAAATTATCCCATGTAATGTATTCAGAACTGATCTTATTGATTCATTGCAGCAAATTATTTTATTTGACTGCTCTTGGGGGTTTTCTGTTTGTGTTCAATGCATCCTGAATCCTGTAGCAGCATCACTAACACCCTGTTTGTAATTGGGGATTACCTCAGGGTTCTGGAGAGTAGGGAAAGGCTGTGTCTGTCAGGAACGTGGACAGAACAATGAAACTCTCCAATTCCAAGAAAATAGATTTGCAAACAGAACAGAATCATTTGGAATGTGTTTCTGGCAGGGAATGGAATGTGTTTCTGGTAGATTTGTTTCCTATTATGACAGGATGTGTTTTTCTAGATTTTAAGCCTTTTCTGCTCTCTAGGTATTTATGAGAGAGAGAGAGAGAGAGAGAGAGAGAGAGAGAGAGAGAGAGAGAGAGAGAGAGAGAGAGAGAGAGAGAGAGAGAGAGAGGTAAAGTTATCTGGGCCATTAGTTCCGGGGGAACTTGATGAGTTCTGTCCTTTTGTGGAGCTGTCTGGAGCAGCAGGAAGTGTCCATGATTGATGGGCAGCTGTAACATTGCAATGAGGCTCATTTTCAGAGACTGGGAGCCCTTACCAGCCATACATCCTCATCATCTCTTATTAAACATCCTAGTGCTTCTCAATCACCCACCAACCAGTCTGAGTGTTCCCTCCCAGTCCTGGCTCGACATCAACAGCCACACAGCAGCCTATCCCAGCCTAACACAGAGCATGGCACATCACAACTAGGAAATTCATATTTTCCCCAAAATCAACCAATTTTCAATACGGGGAATAATTCGTATTTATCCAGAGTCCCATTTAAAGCATTTAACACCAAGATATGGTCACTGTGAAAGGGTTCTCCCCAAACAAGAGGGGTGCTGCTCCACCTTGTCGTCTTGGCTGCACCACCATGTAAAGATTTCAGAGAAAATGAAACTGATATTTAGTGATGATAGAGTAACTATCATTGTTGTGAATTGCGAAACAGGCCGTTTTTGAGCTTTATCATGTTCCTCATATAAACTTTGTAACGGGAGTCAAACGGCAGTCAAATTACCAAGGTAACTGAACTTGATAGATAACTTCCTTCAACAAAAGACAGAATATCTCCTAAATTTGGTAAAATCGAGTTGATTATTATATAGGCAGCTGGTCAGCTCATGAATAATGTTGAAATCTGCTAGAAATGTTTTTCTCATACCTTTTGTATGCTCTCATATGGGCAGCAATGCGAGACAGCACAGAGAAGCGGGGGAAACGTTTTAGAGGTATTTTGACATACATAGGTAAGAGATGTACTTTGAGAATACAACCTCTGGATTACAGAATAAAGATAGAATTATCATTATAATATATATATATATATATATTTTACCCCTTTATTTCCCCAATTTCATGGTATCCAATTGGTAGTTACAGTCTTGTCCCATCGCTGCAACTCCCGTACGGACTCGGGAGAGGCGAAGGTCTCCGCACAGCTTCTTGACACACTGCTTCTTAACCCAATTTTTCTGCGGAAACACCTTACAACTGGCGACCGAAATCAGCGTGCATGCGCCTGGTATGCCACAGGAGTCACTAGAGCACAATGGGACAAGGACATCCTGGCCAGCCAAACCCTCCCCTGACCCAGACGATGCTGGACCAATTGTGCGACGCCTCATGGGTCTCCCGGTCGCGGCCGGCTGTGACACAGCCTGGGATCGAACCCAGGTCTCTAGTGATGCCTCTAGCTCTGTGATGCAGTGCATTAGACTGCTGTGCCACTTGGGAGGCCAAAGTTGGGGATTTATATGCGAGACAGGAGTCAGGATGTTGGGTTTCAGTGGGGTTGGGACTGGATAGGACAATAGCCTAGGCTCTAGGACAGGAGAAGATAGAATCTTCCCTCATGCCTCTGAATTAAGACCTAAGTAGTGAATTGTGCATAGGCCTTTCAAATTTGTGACTGTCTTAAAAGTCACATTGACAGCTCAAGTAGAACACGTTGTTTTATAGGCTATACTGAAGAGGTTTCCTGTATTAACTGCATTCAGGTCCTGTGTGCAGCCCGGCAGTGTCAATTATGCGTGTGGTTTGAATTTATGGCGACTTTGTGTGAAGTAGATATGCTAGGGCCTAGGCTAAAGGCTTCCATGCGACAACCTGTTTATCAAAAATAAATGTAATAGCATATTATCTAATCTGCTGCTGCGCATGTTGTGTATTTTGTGGAATTGCATTAGTGCCACATTGGGGGAAAATATTGTCATTTCCCAGGTCTTCTCATTTTATTTTTCAGGAAATGTGAAGTGTTCTCTAGACAGTCCTGGTATCTCGGTTTCCCATGTTAATCCCTAATCACAACACAGAACCAAAAGCCCGGAACAGAAGTGATCAAGCCCAGAACATATAATTCAGTGCACATCTAAATATTCCCATTTTCAGAGTTCAGAAAGTTGTGTTTTCACAGGGAAGTGTGTTGAGTGACAGGACGATGATATTCCTCATTTATCTGGTGGTGATTGTTAATCAGTGTCTGTGTCTGTGTCAGTGTCCCTGAGCTGGTAATCAGAGAGAGGCTGCAATGCCATTATGGTACTGCTGTCAGACACTGGAGCATTGTGAGTGTGTGCAATGCCATTATGGTACTGCTGTCAGACACTGGAGCATTGTGAGCGTGTGCAATGCCATTATGGTACTGCTGTCAGACACTGGAGCATTGTGAGCGTGTGTGTGTTTGTGTGTGGAGTTTTAGAGAGCAGTGTCACGGCCCAGACAGATCACCAGTCTGCCACTCTCTCTCACCCTCTCTCTGTGTGTGTCTGCTTAATGAATGTCTTCACATTAGAAGGCTGGCGCAGCAGCAAGTCCAAATGCCAACGGCCCATTGACTAACTGATAGGCTAGACACTGGCTCTACAGCATTAAGATTTTTCTCACTATTTCAGAAGAAAGGTAAAGGTTTCCCAGAGAGACTGGCTCAACTCATACAAAAGGAAACTGGCAAATGCATGCTCACAAATTGCAAACATTTGAGCTAGCATTGATTTAGCAGAAGTACGAAATATACACACACAGCTACTGTTCTGGGTTTTGTGTCACACAGAATGGTGCAGAAACATTTGACCGTGTGTCTGTTTGACCGTTTGTCCGTCTGTCTGTCTGTCTGTCTGTCTGTCTGTCTGTCTGTCTGTGTGTGTGTGCTCACACAGTGTTGGCGCTAGGGTTGCAAAGGGTTGGAAACTTTCCGGTAAACTTCCTGAATTTTTCAGGAAATTTTCCATGGGAAATTAGCTTATAACAGTGAACCTTTTTGTGGGATACACATAAGGCAATTCTAGGTCTTGTGGCATATTTTGGTTAAACTATCCCCAATTCAATGGAATTGGAACCCTCTGCATGCACAGTTCATTCTTCCATCACATGTACAGCTGATTCTAAAGATCTAATGAGATGCTATTGAGCCCACACTACTACACTGTCTGAGCCAAGGACTACATGCTTTCCGGTAAGTTTTGATTACAATACTGGGTGGGGTGAATATATTTTATATGACATACATGATTTTTTGTTAACTAGTAAATAGTAGCCTACAGCAAAGTGTGTTTAAATAATTTCTAACATGTTAACAATTTCTGCTAGTTAGTTTTTGCTACCATGTGGGTTTTAGCTTGCTTGAGCCTGCTAACTGAGGAGTGTTAATTCACCTGTTTCCATCTTCTAGGACCTTTCTGAGAGTATCTATGTTTAATCTAACTGCTTAACTATTTATCTGTACATGGAATTCTATTTGTTTTTTTACTAATGTATTTCTAATCTTGACAGGAAAATGCCATGGGCACTATCTGATGTGTAAAGACATTTCGCTGCAGCTAATGTAGAAGGAAAAGTTGTGGACCTTTGCAAATACTGTGGCAAATCATATGTGAAGAATGCAACAAAGATGCAGAATCATCTGGCCAAGTGCATAAAGTTCCCTCAGTGCAAGCAACAAGCAACCTCTGACAAAAGTCCCTCTAATTCTATTCGAGGTGAAAATGATGAATCAGACCTTATCGATAGCAACAGCTCACAATCCTCCTGGAATCAGATGTTTTTTTGACTCAATGGAGGAACGCAGTCAGAGAAATGCTGATGAATGTCTTGCTCGAGCTGTGTATGCAACTGGTTCACCACTGATGCTAACAGGCAATGTGTATTGGAAGAGATTTCTGAATGTTCTTTGCCCAGCGTACACCCCTCCAACCAGACATGCTTTATCTACTCATTTGCTGGATGCATAGTTCAACAAAGTTCAAGTGAAGGTCAAGCAAATCATAGAGAAAACAGACTGCATTGCAATCATCTCTGATGGGTGGTCGAATGTTCGTGGGCAAGGAATAATTAACTACATCATCTCAACCCCTCAACCAGTATTCTACAAGAGCACAGACATAAGAGACAACAGACATATCGGTCTCTTCATTGCAGATGAGCTGAAGGTAGTCATCAATGACCTTGGACCACAGAAGGTATTTGCACTGGTGACAAATAATGCTGCGAACATGAAGGCAGCTTGGTCTAAAGAGGAAGAGTCCTAGCCTCACATCACACCCATTGGCTGTGCTGCTCATGCATTGAATCTGCTCCTCAAGGACATCATGGCACTGAAAACAATGGATACACTCTTCAAGAGAGCCAAGGAAATGGTTAGAATAAGAGAAGACACCCATTGAGGTGGTGTTGTCATCATGTTTGACAGTCTCCTGGAGGGGAAGGAGTCTCTCCAAGAAATGGCCATATCACAGTCTGCCGAAATGGACAGCCCCCTCAAGAGGATCCTCCTGGATGATGTATTTTGGGAGAGAGTGGTAAGCAGCCTGAAACTCCTGAAACCTATAGCAGTAGTCATAGCACGGATTGAGGGAGACAATGCCATTCTGTCTTATGTTCAGACTCTGCTTGCAGATATAAGAGAAGAAATCCATACTTCCTTGTCCACTTCACTGTTGCTCTAAGCAGAGGAAACTGCAGTTCTGAAATAAATAAAAACTTCTGCCTGAAGTCCATACACGCCGCAGCGTGCATATGGGACCGCAAGTATGCTGGCAAGAGCATCCTGTCTGGTGCAGAGATCAACAAGGCCTATGGTGTCATCACTATTGTGTCTCACCACCTTGGCCTGGATGGGGGCAAGGTTCTTGGTAGTCTGGCGAAGTATACTCAGCTACCTGGTGGAAGGGACTTGGATCTGAGGCTCTTTCCCCTGTTGCCTCCATCATCCTCCAAATCCCAACAACATCAGCTGCCTCAGAGCACAACTGGTCTTTTTTTGGGAACGCACACACAAAGGCACGCAACACTCTGACCAATACAAGGGCTGAGAAATTGGTGGCCATCTGGGCAAATTTTTGGCTTTTTAAGCCTGACAATAAGCCATCCTCAACGAGGTTGGAAAGTGACAGTGAAGGTGAGGCCTCAGAGTCTGATGTTCAAGAAGTGGACATTGAGGAGGTCCAGGGAGAAGACATGGAGGCCTGAGAGGAAGACAACCAAAGCTTTAGTTTGTAGACTATCATTTTATGAATGTTGATAACGTTTTTGGGAGATGCAATGGATCATTGGGAATCATTCAATATTAACTTGTTCAGTGAAATCATCCCATGTGAAGAGTCAACTCATTTAATTAAAGTTCAATTTTTAACTGAATAGTTTTTTCTATTTCTATTGTAAGGATTTAACCATTTGCAATTGTGTCTACTTATGATAAGGTGAAAGGTTTATGTTTCTGTCTCCATATGATATGGTAAATATAGCCAATGCAAAAAACATCTACATTTAAATGGTCTTAATAATAATAATTTGCATATATTTCCATTAATTCCCATATATTCTCGTTAATTCCCATATATTCCCTTTAATTCCCAGGGAAAGTTTCCACCTCTGAATATTCCCCAAAATGTGCAACCCTTGTTGGTGCTGTATGTTTTGTTCCATCCTCATTACCTTGCCCAGTCAGAGAGGGCTGTGTGACCTTGGTAATATACCACAGCTAAGGGCTATTCTTATTCACGACGCAATGCAGAGTGCCTGGACACAGCACTTAGCCGTGGTATATTGGCCATATATCACAAACCCCCAAGGTGCCTTAATGCTATTAGAAACTGGTTACAAACGTAATTAGAGCAGTAAAAATAAATGTTTTGTCATATCCGTGGTATACGGTCTGATATTCCACTTCTGTTAGCCAATCATCATTCAGGGCTCAAACCACCCAGTTTATAATAGGTAGTGAAGTCGGAGATATGGAGACATACTCAAACAAGTCACTAAACAGTTTATAATCTAGGGATTACTACCTTATATTATCCTTACTACCGAATAAATCATTTGGGTCCCACTTTATAATTATGTAGAGCCTATAAATGCTTTACTTGGTATACATAAAGGCTTCATGAGCACTAAATGAATGCTTCACAAATCATCTATAAGAGTATGTCATACTCTGTAAATCTTATATAAACATACATTTTATAGACATTTGGCAATTTACCCTACAGTGGGAATTGTTATGTCACCCTTTATAGAGTGTGACACATGCCTATAGATGATTTGTGAATCATTTCTGTAATGCTTATGAAGCTTTTATGTATGCTTTATAAAGCCTTTATAAACTGTACTTTGTTTGAAATCTATTCTCTGTGGATCAGGTGTAAATCCTTGATCCTCAATGCATTAATGACTCTGACTGTTCTTTCACCATGACTCACAACACAGATGTGTGCAGTTTAAACTTCAGCCTTGACTCAGAACCTCTCCTATGTAGGACAGGAGACCTTAGTATGCGGCACCGAGTGGCTCATCGGTCTAAGGCACTGCATCTCAGTGCTAGAGGCGACCCCCTGGGTCGATTCCGTACTTTATCACAACTGGCCATGATATGGAGTCCCATATGGCGGCGCACAAATGGCCCAGCGTGTTCTTAACTGACTTGTCTAGTTAAACAAAGGCACATACAGTACCAGTCAAAAGTTTGGACACACCTACTCATTCAAGGGTTTGTCTTTATTTTTACTATTTTACCAGTGTTAAACAAATTCTTCAAAGTATCATTCTCTCAACCACCTTCATGAGATAGTCACCTGTAATGCATTTCAATTAACAGGTGTGCCTTGTTAAAAGTTTATTTGTTGAATTTATTTCCTTCTTATTGCTTTTGAGCCAATCATTTGTGCTGTGACAAGGTAGGGGTGGTATACAGAATATAGCCCTATTTGGTAAAAGACCAAGTCCATATTATGGCAAGAACAGCTAAGAGCTAAGCTAAGAGAAACTGAAGTCATTATTTTAAGACATGAAGGTCAGTCAATGCGGAAAATGAAAAGGAATTTGAAAGTTTCTTCAAGTGCAGTCACAAAAACCATCCAGCGCAATGATGAAGCTGGCTCTCACGAGGAACGCCACAGGAAAGAAAGACCCAGAGTTACCTCTGCTGCAGAGGATAAGTTTATTAGAGTTAACTACACCTCAGATTGCAGCCCAAATAAATGCTTCACAGAGTTCAAGTAAGAGACACATCTCAACATCAACTGTTCAGAGGAGACTGCATGAATCAGACCTTCATGGTCAAATTGCTGCAAAGAAACCACTACTAAAGGACACCAATAAGAAGAAGAGACTTGCTTTGGCCAAGAAACACGAGCAATGGACATTAGACCAGTGGAAATCTGTCCTTTGGTCTGATGAGTTCAAATTAGAGATTTTTGGTTCCAACCGCCATGTCTTTGTGAGATGCAGAGTAGGTGAACAGATAATCTCTGCATGTATAGTTTCCATCGTGAAGCATGGAGGAGGAGGTATGATGGTGTGGGGGTGCTTTTCTGGTGACACTGTCAGTGATTTATTTACAATTAAAGGCACACTTAACCAGCATGGCTACCCCAGCATTATGCGGTGATACACCTTCCCATATAGTTTGTGCTTAGTGGGACTATCATTTGTTTTTCAACAGGACAATGACCCAACACACCTCCAAGCTGTGTAAGGGCTATTTGACCAAGAAGGTGAGTGATGTAGTGCTGTATCAGATGACCTGGCCTCCACGGTCAACCAACCTCAACTCAATTTAGATGGTTTGGGATGAGTTGGACCTCAGAGTGAAGGAAGTGCTCAGCATATGTGGGAACTACTTCAAGATGGTTGGAAAAGTATTCCAGGTGAAGCTGGTTGAGAGAATGCCAAGAGTGTGCCAAGCTTTCACCATGGCTAAGGGTGGCTACTTTGAAGAATCTCAAATATAAAATATATTTTGATTTGTTTAATGTCTTCACTATTATTCTACAATGTAAAAAATTGTTAAATAAAATAAAATTAATAGTCCAAACTTTTGACTGGTGCTGTACACATACATGCTGGCTCTCTATAATTTTGGATAGATGGATGAATGAATGAATGAAGGAAAATGGGAAAAACTTTGTGACAGATTAATCAGATAAAGGATTGAGCTGAGAACATCGTTTTTATCCCAGGCTGTGAACTCTATAGTCATAATAGTTATTAACTCAGTCAGTTCATTTATTTTCTACAGACCCCCACAGGCTCAAAATAGCTCACAACTCCCTTTCAAAATGCACTTGCCCTTCGCTTACAGTTAATTACTATTTGGAGAATAATTAATATTTCATATTTCTGGTCAAAGGATGACAGAAAACATATGAATATTGATGCACCTTTTATTATGACCAAAATTACATTTTCAATTTACCCAGCATTAAGTATTTATGCCATGTCTCTGCAGGGTGTACACAGCAGTTAATGGATTGACAGTCTCACAGTAGTTGGTTAAATATGACCTTCCTCTCCGTGCATTATGGCATAGTTACCACATTCTTTTATGGGCCCATTAACTGCACTGAACCACTGGGTTGACACAGAGATGGTTGAGTATATTAATGGCAGATTGAGGGGATGGGGTGATGAGGTAATGTTATGTGGGAGGAGGTTTAAGTGGCTCATCCTTTCTCTCATCTTTGTGATGTCACAGCAAACGAGAGGATGTTTTTGCGGGACAATATTAGAAGACGGACCAGGATCTGAACTTCCCTCCCTGGCAGGCCTGTCTGTCTATCTGTTGTCAGGAAGCTGCAGTCTTTAGATGGCCTTGTTCCTCCATGGTCTTTGATTGCACTGAAGACAGTTTCAGGCCTTCTGATGGATAAAACATGTACTCCTATTCCCCTTTCAGCAGTGGACATGCCCAGACTGCCAGACTGGCCCACTGTCCCCATTCCAACGTCTGACTGTCACAAACATGCAGTAGAAGCACACACACATGCAAGTCACACACACACATACACACACGTCAGGCACACACACGTGCACACACACAGTGCAGTCTGATTCCGACTCCTTTATATCAGAGAACGAACAGATAACCTTTCCCCATAATATCCTGATTGGACTCCAATGTCTTATTGCAGTGAGTAGAAATATTGGCCCACCCGTGTAGTTCAGTGATAACAAGGCTCTCCTGTGTGTTAATTGATGCCCCCACACAGCCAGTGTTTGTCTCTCCGTATTCCTCTGCATCTAACACAGTAGACCTACCAACAGGTGGAATTACTGTCTTTGGCAAATGCTCACATGCCATGAAATTGGAAGGATGATGTTGGAGGAGGGAGTGCAAGGGGAGAGGGAGAGAGGTGGTTAGGAATGTCACCAAGGCTATTAAATAACAATCAAATGATGCTGTATGTATCCTAATGCCGAGTGGACACTCCAATGTCAAACCAAACCTATTGCTACTCCCAGGTGTGGGTAATTCAAGGGTTGCAGACTGCAGTGAGTGCAGGCTTTTGTTACAGGTCAGTTCCAACACACATGATTCCATTAACTAACTGCTCATCTGAAACTAGATTAGAGTCAGGTGTGTTGGAATAAAATCCTGCTGTGAACACTGCATCCCTCCTGGAGTGGAGTAGCCCACCCCTGGCTTAACCTAATGTGTCATTCAAGAGATTTCTTTGTAATCCAACTTTATTAAGCTACTGGTACTATGCCACCCATTGTAACATATATAAGATTTGATATATTGTTGAGACAGTGGCTGGCACAGTCTGGATGAGAGCGGTTACACATGGGGGATCAGTGTGTACCTGTCTGATGCTCCCCTTGATGCTCTGTCTAATAAACCCAGCCAGTCCCCAAAATGAAAGTGTCTACACCGAATGACTCATCAATTGTACATGTGAGTTGCTGTTTGTTGCTGCTCTCTGTTGCTGCTCTCTGTTGTTGCTCTCTGTTGCTGCTCTCTGTTGTTGTTCTCTGTTGCTGCTCTCTGTTGCTGCTCTCTGTTGTTGTTCTCTGTTGCTGTTCTCTGTTGTTGCTCTCTGTTGCTGCTCTCTGTTGTTGCTCTCTGTTGCTGCTCTCTGTTGTTGTTCTCTGTTGCTGCTCTCTGTTGTTGTTCTCTGTTGTTGTTCTCTGTTGCTGCTCTCTGTTGTTGTTCTCTGTTGCTGCTCTCTGTTGTTGTTCTCTGTTGCTGCTCTCTGTTGTTGTTCTCTGTTGCTGCTCTCTGTTGTTGTTCTCTGTTGCTGCTCTCTGTTGTTGTTCTCTGTTGCTGCTCTCTGTTGTTGTTCTCTGTTGCTGCTCTCTGTTGTTGTTCTCTGTTGTTGCTCTCTGTTGCTGCTCTCTGTTGTTGCTCTCTGTTGCTGCTCTCTGTTGTTGTTCTCTGTTGCTGCTCTCTGTTGTTGTTCTCTGTTGCTGCTCTCTGTTGTTGTTCTCTGTTGCTGCTCTCTGTTGTTGTTCTCTGTTGTTGTTCTCTGTTGCTGCTCTCTGTTGTTGTTCTCTGTTGCTGCTCTCTGTTGTTGTTCTCTGTTGCTGCTCTCTGTTGCTGCTCTCTGTTGTTATTCTCTGTTGTTGTTCTCTGTTGCTGCTCTCTGTTGTTGTTCTCTGTTGCTGCTCTCTGTTGTTGCTCTCTGTTGTTGTTCTCTGTTGCTGCTCTCTGTTGTTGCTCTCTGTTGTTGTTCTCTGTTGCTGCTCTCTGTTGTTGTTATCTGTTGCTGCTCTCTGTTGTTGTTCTCTGTTGCTGCTCTCTGTTGCTGCTCTCTGTTGTTGCTCTCTGTTGTTGTTCTCTGTTGCTGCTCTCTGTTGTTGCTCTCTGTTGTTGTTCTCTGTTATTGCTGTCTGTTGTTGCTGTATTTTGTTGCTACAGTTGAAGTCGGAAGTTTACATACACTTAGGTTGGAGACATTAAAACTAGTTTTTCAACCACTCCACAAATTTCTTGTTAACAAACTATAATTTTGGCAAGTCGGTTAGGACATCTACTTTGTGCAGGACACAATTAATTTTTCCAACAATTGTTTACAGACACATTATTTCACTTATAATTTCACTGTATCACAATTCCAGTGGGTCAGAAGTTTACATACACTAAGTTGACTGTGCCTTTAAACAGCTTGGAAAATTCCAGAACATGATCTCATGGCTTTAGAAGGTTCTGATAGACTATTTGACATCATTTGAGTCATTTGGAGGTGTACCTGTGGATGTATTTCAAGACCTACCTTCAAACTCAGTACCTCTTTGCTTGACATCACGGGAAAAAGAAGAAAGAACAAATAAATCAGCCAAGACCTCAGAAAAAATATTGTAGACCACCACAAGTCTGGTTCATCCTTGGGAGCAATTTCCAATTGCCTGAAAGTACCACGTTCATCTGTATAAACAATTGTACGCAAGTATAAACACCATGGGACCACGCAGCCGTCATACTGCTCAGGAAGGAGACGCATTTTGTCTCCTAGAGATGAACGTACTTTGGTGTGAAAAGTGCAAATCAATCCCAGGACAACAGCAAAGGACCTTGTGAAGATACTGGAGGAAAGAGGTACAAAAGTATCTCTATCCAGAGTAAAACGAGTCCTATATCGACATAACCTGAAAGGCCGCTCAGCAAGGAAGAAGCCACTGCTCCAAAACCGCAACAAAAAAGCCATACTACTGCACATGGGGACAAAGATCGTACTTTTTGGAGAAATGTCCTCTGGTCTGATTTGGGCTGCAAAAATAGAACTGTTTGGCCATAATGACCATCGTTATGTTTGGAGGATAAAAGGAGAGGCTTGCAAGCTGAAGAATACCATCCCAACCGTGAAGCACGGGGCTGGCAGCATCATGTTGTGGGGGTGCTTTGCTGCAGGAGGGACTGGTGCACTTCACAAAATAGATGGCATCATGAATAAGTAAAATGATGTGGATATATTGAAGCAACATCTTAAGACATCCGTCAGGAAGTTAAAGCTTGGTCGCAAATGGGTCTTCAAAATGGACAATGACCCCAAGGAAACTTCCAAAGTTTTGACAAAATGGCTTAAGGACAACAAAGTCAAGGTATTGGAGTGGCCATCACAACGCCCTGACCTCAATCCTGTAGAAAGTTTCTGGGCAGAACTGAAAAAGCATGTGCGAGCAAGGATGACTTCAAACCTGACTCAGTTACTCCAGCTCTGTCAGGAGGAAAGGGCCAAAATTCAGCCATCTTATTGTGGGAGGCTTGTAGAAGGCTACCTGACACTTTTGACCCAAGTTCAACAATTTAAAGGCAATAATACCAAATACTAATTGAGTGTATGTAAACTTCTGACCCACTGGGAATGTGATGAAAGAAATAAAAGCTGAAATAAATCATTCACTCAACTATTATTCTGACATTTCATATTCTTAAAATAAAGTGGTGATCCTAACTGACCTAAAGCAGGGAATTTGTACTAGGATTAAATGTCAGGAATTGTGAATAACTGAGTTTAAATGTATATGCCTAAGGTGTATGTAAACGTCCGACTTCAACTGTATCTGTTGTTCCAGTCTGAACAGAACAACTTCTTCCTCAGCTCATGAATTAATTAAAAAGCTTGACAGTTTGGGCGCTGTAATTTAATTTAGTGAGATGAATGACTAATCAAATACTTTTACTTTTTGACATTTTGTAACCTCACCATAATGACCTAAATGTTTCACCTGATGTCATTATAATGACCTAAATGTTTCATCTGATGTCATTATGGTTGAACATTAGATAAGCAGCCTAATTTAAGACCTGCCAGACTACCAGAGTACCTGTTGGCTTTTCCTACCCCCCTCAAGAGTCTGTTCCTCCCAAGGCTACCATCAGATTTGACCTCTGAGCTTCTCTCTCTCTGCTGGGCTATGCCTCTAATTCATCCAGTCACTCATTAAAATGCTTAACAAGGCTCATGTGAATAGAGAAGCTCATTTTCTGATTGATTAATTGATTCCTTGACACAACTGATGACACTAATGAGAGGCCAGTGTTGCGTTATACTGGCTCATGTCAAGATTGAACTGATCACACAACCTTGTCGTTAGTATTTAGCCTGTAGACATGTAGTGCTTTGTGCTAACAAAAATCCACTCGGGATTAACATGGATAACCGGGATCCTGGAACTGTCCCGGGAACGCTCTTCACATTTCCCTAAAAAATGTCATGACAAGACCTGGGAAATTACCAAAAAAAATCCCATTGTAGCACTAATGCAATTCCACAAAATACACAACATGCGCAGAAGCAGAGTAGCATTTATTTATAGCACATTATCTAAACAGGTTGTTGCATGGAAGCCTTTAGCCTAGCGTATTTACTTCACACAACATCACCATAAATTCAAACCACATGCATAATTGACACTGCCGGGCTGCACACGCAAACTGAATGCAGTTAATAAACTCTACTGGAAACCCCTACAATATAGCCTATAAAATAATGTGAGCCTCTTTGAGCTGTCATTGTGACTCTTCAGGCAGTCACATATTTCATAGGTCTACGCACAATTCACTACATAGGCATTTTTGTCAAATCAAATCAAATGGTATTGGTCGCGTACACAACTTTTGCAGATGTCATTGTGGGTGTAGTGAAATGCTTATGTTCCTAGCTCTAACAGTGCAGAAATACCTAACAATTAAAAACAATACATGCAAATCGCCCAAAAATGATCATTAAGAAATATAGAATTAGAATGAGCATTGTCAGGAATATAGCTATATAGCTATGTACTGTACATATGAAGTGGCTAAAACAGTACTTAAACATTATTAAAGTGACCTGTGTTCAATGACTATGTACATAGGATATCAGGTATCAAGGCAAAACCCAGATGCAGACAACGTCGAATTAACAATGGTTTAATAATCCAACAGGGGCAATAGACAGGTCAAGGCAGGCAGGGGTCAGTAAACCAGAGGTGGGGCAAAGGTACAGGATGGCAGGCAGAGTGGTCAAGCAGGCAGGCTGAAAGTCAGGACAGGCAAGGGTCAAAACCAGAAGGGCGAGAAAAAGAGAGACTGGGAAAGCTGAAGCTGAGATACAAAAACGCTGGTTGGCTTGACAAACAAGACGAACTGGCAACAGACAAACGGAGAACACAGGTATAAATACACAGGGGTGGAGACATAGGGCAGCAGTCTCTAAGGTGCAGGGCTGAGTACCGGGTGGTAGCCAGCCTGTAACAGTGACTTAAGTTCAGGGCAGGGTACTGGGCGGAGGCCGGCTAATGGTGACTATTTAACAGTCTGATGGCCTGCAGATAGAAGCTGTTTTCAGTCTCTCAGTCCTAGCGTATATGCACCTGTACTATCTCCACCTTCTAGATGGTAGCGAGGTGAACAGGCCGAGCTCAGGTGGCTGAGGACCTTGATATTCATGATCTGATCTTTATAACCATCAACTAGATTTAGCCAAATATAGGATATATTCTGTAATTCTTTGAAGGAGGTTATCTAGCAAGCTCAGCAACTTTGGTCATTTGATTTTTGTTTGACCACCATTTCAAAGTTTGTTTGATTCAATAACGTTATAGTCTACTTCGGGTGCGCTCTGGGCATCCTGAGTGTGCTCTGTGTCGAGACAGCAGCACACCACCCTGCATACCACTGCTGGCTTGCTTCTGAAGCTAAGCAGGGTTGGTCCTGGTCAGTTCCTGGATGGAGACCAGATGCTGCTGGAAGTGGTGTTGGAGGGCCAGTAGGAGGCACTCTTTCCTCTGGTCTAAAAAATACCCCAATGCCACAGGGCAGTGATTGGGGACACTGCCCTGTGTAGGGTGCCGTCTTTCGGATGGGACGTTAAACGGGTGTCCTGACTCTCTGAGGTCATTAAAGATCCCATGGCACTTATCGTAAGACTAGGGGTGTTAACCCCGGTGTCCTGGCTAAATTCCCAATCTGGCTCTCAAACCATCACGGTCACCTATTAATCCCCAGTTTACAATTGGCTCATTCATCCCCCTCCTCTCCCCTGTAACTATTCCCCAGGTCGTTGCTGCAAATGAGAACGTGTTTTCAGTCAACTTACCTGGTAAAATAAAGGATAAATAAATAAAAAATAGCCTACTGCCGAAAGGTGCTGAATTTATTAAGGAACATGATGTCACGACGTGGCCCTTTCTGGGTATAGATCGTGGAACCCCCCCCCCTCTCTCTCCTACACTCAGGTTCTGTTATTTCAGGTCATAAATTCCTGGAGGAGTCGCTCTTGTATAAAATGAATGAATAAAGATGAAAGAATTTGTGAAATTATGTAATATGATGTTAAACCTTTTAATGTGAAAGAATTGTATTCCCCTTAAAGTTGAACTAAGTAATTGGCCTGCCCCCATGAGCACAGACATGATCTGGCGTCATGAAACAGCCCTTTTCTACTGTTACGAATAAAAAACCCTTCCTGAGGAAATCCTCTTCAGACCACACGTGCTTCGATGGACACCGAAGGGGCACAGGTTGAGTTCAGACCACAAAAACCTCAGTATAGGCTAAGGTTGTAATGGTTGTAGAATTCCTAACCATACCACGTGGAGCATTGGCTACATGGCGGGAAATGTTTAACTCTGAGACTATCGATCCCAACAGAATAAGAGCAAATCTTAGATACTAATCTATCTGCTAGTCTGCTGCTAGAAATGTTGTAAGAAGAAGACCGACAACCGTCGAAGCATCTATTCTCTAAGAACAATTCTGAATGGTACTCTGAAATATCCATTCTAACCACGAAAGACTTCAGGGAAGCAGAGAGAGAGAGACACTCGGATGAACTTTCCAACAGAAGGACTAACGATTCCAACAGGGATCACAATGTCTTTCACAAAATATATATTGATTGCAATTTTTCCTGAATGAGTGAGCGTTCACGTGCAAAGGATTAGCATTTCAATTATTATAATTATCAACTGTGTCGTGACTCTTGTCTTTCCCGCCCTTCTCAGTCTACACCCACTTCCCTTTGTCCACCAAGCCGTCATACAGCTTAGCCCACTAGGGAACCTCCCCTATCATTTCCTTTTAACCATATCTACTGTTGTTTGTTTATGCATTTCTGTGAATATTTAGTTAGTTAGTCAATACATGATTAAGACAATTGATGTAAGGATGATTCATAGTAAAGGCTGGATTCGTGCAGATAACCAACAATTTACACAGGTTGGAATGAGACTAACGTGAGGTAAAGAATAATTCATTAATTAGAAGACTAATTGATCAGATATTAAAATATCTGAAGAGTTATATTTTCGGAAAACTATAATTTTGTAATCTGAAGATTTTCCTTGGTGCCCCGACTTAATCACGTAAATATAATTACAGAGAATTGATTTGATAATATAACAGTCTTCACTTTAATAATGCCAAAGACAAGACAATGATAACGCTCTGAATTTATTAACAGCCTGTTTTCCAATTCACAACAATGTCATTGTGATCAATGATAGTTACCCTATCATTACTAAATATCAGTTTCATTTTCTCTGAAATCTTTACACAGTGGCGAAGCCAAGACGACAAGGTGGAGCAGCACCCCACTTATTATTTATTTAGATTATTTTTAATTTTAATTTTTATTAACCCCTCCAACACCCCCCCCCCTCCTCGGAGTACAGATACGTTGTTTTTTTTACAGCTTTTTTGCTACATATATATATATATATATATATCTTACGTATATATTTTACATACACGGTATTTCTATATAAAGCAATCACATAACAATAATACATTACCAAACAAACTCTTTAATCCCAACCCTCACCATAGACCACCCCTCAGCCTCTCTCAACCCATCCCACCTATCACCATAGACCACCCTCATTTGGTTTCCATGTGCCATATATTTTTCAATTGTGCTGTGATGTTTTACAAAATGTTTGAACCATTCTAATTATATTTTATCCACAGGTTGTGAGTTTAAGATGAAAACCTTTCCTATGAGTATTATGATATTATTTATTGACTATGGCTTTCCAAATCGCCCAACGTTGCTATTTGTAAGGTTAATTTTAATTGCATGTTGTGATTTTTTTAACCATTCCTGAACCTGTGACCAGAAACAAGCTACATCGTGGCAATACCAAAATAAATTAACTATTGATTCTGTCTTTTCGCAACAAAATCTACAGAGCTGAGATTGTTGTATGCCCCATATATAGTGGGGGAAAAAGTATTTAGTCAACCACCAATTGTGCAAGTTCTCCCACTTAAAAATATGAGAGAGGCACCTGCCTGGTGTGTTCCTTGTTCTTCATGATGCTCTCTGCGCTTTTAACGGACCTCTGAGACTATCACAGTGCAGGTGCATTTATACGGAGACTTGATTACACACAGGTGGATTGTATTTATCATTAGTCATTTAGGTCAACATTGGATCATTCAGAGATCCTCACTGAACTTCTGGAGAGAGTTTGCTGCACTGAAAGTAAAGGGGCTGAATAATTTTGCACGCCCAATTTTTCAGTTTTTGATTTGTTTAAAAAGTTTGAAATATCCAATAAATGTCGTTCCACTTCATGATTGTGTCCCACTTGTTGTTGATTCTTCACAAAAAAATACAGTTTTATATCTTTATGTTTGAACCCTGAAATGTGGCAAAAAGTCGCAAAGTTCAAGGGGGCCGAATACTTTCGCAAGGCACTGTATGTAGACAGCTACGAAAAATACAGATGAAAACTCTCTAGGTATATTGTGTGGTCTACAGCTTATCATGAGATACTCTACCTCAGGCGAGCAAAACCTTGAGACTTCCTTAGATATTGTGCATTGTTTACAAAATACATAGTCCGCCGCCCATTGTCTTACCAGATGCCGCTGTTCTATCCTGCCGGTACAGCGTATAACCAGCCAGCTGTATGTTGACAGTGTCGTCATTCAGCCACGACTCGGGGAATCATAAGATATTACAGTTTTGAATGTGCCGTTGGTAGTTTACTGTTACGCGTAGGTCATCGATTTTATTTTCCAAAGATTGCACATTTTCTATCAGAGTGGAAGGAAGTGGGGGTTTTATTCAAACGCCTACGAATTCTCAGAAGGCAGCCCATACTCCGACCCCTTTTCTCTGCCTTCTCTTCATGCAAATGACAGGGATCTGGGCCTCTTCCCGGGAAAGCAGTATATCATTCACGTCGGGCTCGTCGGACTCGTTAAAGGAGGGGAGGGTAGAGGGGGAGGGGAGGGAAGGGGAGAGAAGGACGGCAGCAGTTTATCCTCTCCTGGTGACCCTAGACAAACAGCGCCAGGAGAAACAATCTCATTCTATCCAACACTCACTCCTACGTCCAATCTCTCTCGGAACACTCTTTAATTACTTCAAGGATGTAATTCATTTAAAATGTTCACCCATCCGCTTCACTCCAATTATATCCATCCGAAATGTACAAATGATATTTCTTTGCAAATTGTTTAACTAGGTGTCAGGTCTCAGTTGATGTGTTCAAAGAAAATGGATTCCATTTCGTTTTAATGATAAGCACTAAATATAAACCAATAGATAGTGATAGGTGGGATAAGTCACGTATCTGAAAGGCTCAACAATAGTATTTAACAAGCCCAGGAATAACAACGAAGGCTGTTGCCCGGGGATGCTGATGAGTCACTTCACTTCATATTTTTGTCTTCATTAGCGTACTGTAAGTGATTTGATGCCAATTACTTTAAGCACGTACAGAGAAAAGTTTATGCCAGATGTTGTCACGCCCTGACCATAGAGAGCTGTTTATTCTCTATGTTGGTTGGGGCATGATAGTGACTAGGGTGGGTCATCTAGGTGATTAATGGTTTATGTTGGCCTGGTATGTTTCCCAATCAGAGACAGCTGTTTATCGTTGTCTCTGATTGGGGATCATATTTAGGTAGCCATTGTCCCCATTGTGTTTGTGGGATCTTGTCTACAGATAGTTGCCTGTGTGTGTGTGTGTGTGTGTGTGTGTGTGTGTGTGTGTGTGTGTGTGTGTGTGTGTGTGTGTGTGTGTGTGTGTGTGTGTGTGTTGCGGTGCGTGCGTGCGTGCCTTGGTATATTGGCTTATAACACACCCCCTCATGCCTTACTACTGAAGTGTACAATGGTGTACTATTGAGATGCAGCTGAATACATGGATAAAAATAATACTGATCTAGATATGCCATGGATTTGCTAGTATTGTTGTTGATCCAGTAACCTGGGGATGCACTGGGACTTGAGTCCCCTCTTTAGATGGCACCAAGTTTATTATTGTTTTGTGTTTTTATATTCATTTTTTATTTCTATTATTTATTGATTTATTTATTATTAAGTCAGTTTAGTTTTCAGACCTGATTTGCTAGTTTTCATTTAATTTTAGTTGTATCAAAATATTTCTAGGATGCGACTCCATTCTTCCACAAGAAATTCCACAATTTGATGTTTTGTTGATGTTGGTGGAAAATGCTGTGTCAGGCACAGCTCCAAAACCTCGCATAACAGTTCAATTGAGTTGAGATCTGGTGACTGAGACACACACACACACACAAACACCCTTTAAACCCCCTATGCTCCTTCCCTCCTATTTTACATTGTTGCTACTCTCTGTTGTTATCATCTCTGTATTGTCACTTTAATAACTCTACCTATATGTACATATTACCTCAACTAACCGGTGCCCCCGCACATTGACTCTGTACCAGTACCCCCCCTGTGTATAGTCTCGCTATTGTTATTTTACTGCTGCTCTTTAATTACTTGTTACTTTTATTTCTTATTCTTACTCTTTTTTTAAACTGCATTGTTGGTTAGGGGCTCGTAAGTAAGCATTTCACTGTAAGGACTACACCTGTTGTATTTTGCGCATGTGTCTAATAAGATTTGATTTGATTTAATGAGGGCAGAGGGTGTTTATTTGCCCTGTGCCCCAAGGCTCTCCTCTCCCCTGTCACATCACTGGTTGTCATGTTAGCCTAGCTACTGCCAACACATTGTCTCTCTCTATCTCTTTCTTTCTCTCTCCCTCTCTCTTTTTCTCCCCCCCTTCATTCTCTCCCTACTTGTCTACATGATCGGTATGGCACAGTATTTTAGTGTAGTTAGTGTAGTTTAGCTTGAGTTTCTTAGCTATTTCATTGAGATTAATGGTATGGTGTTGCATTAATTAAAAGCTCTCATTATGTGTAACGTTCAGCACTTATATGCTTGTAAAAATAGCTTCAGCAAACTCGTTGTGATATCTTGAGTATCACTCCAGATACAGTAAGTTTGGGTGAGATGTCAGACGTGGAGGTTGCAGTGCACCAAGAGGTCATATTATATGTGTCAGTGTATGTGTCAGCCTGTTTGTGTGTGTACGTGTGTGTCTCCCTGTTTGTGTGTGTACGTGTGTGTTTGCCTGTTTGTTTGTGTACATGTGTGTTTGCCTGTTTGTGTGTGTGTGTCAGCCTGTTTGTGTGTGTTCTTTTGTGTTTGCCTGTTTGTGTGTGTACGTGTGTGTCAACCTGTTTGTGTGTGTCTGCCTGTTTGTGTAAGTATGTGTGTGTGTTTGCTTGTTTGTGTGTGTACGTGTGTGTCAGCCTGTTTGTGTGTACGTGTGTGTCTGCCTGTTTGTGTAAGTATGTGTGTGTGTTTGCTTGTTTGTGTGTGTACGTGTGTGTCAGCCTGTTTGTGTGTACGTATGTGTCTGCCTGTTTGTGTGTGTACGTGTGTGTCAGCCTGTTTGTGTGTACGTGTGTGTTTGCCTGTTTGTGTGTGTACGTGTGTGTCAACCTGTTTGTGTGTGTCTGCCTGTTTGTGTAAGTATGTGTGTGTGTTTGCTTGTTTGTGTGTGTACGTGTGTGTCAGCCTGTTTGTGTGTACGTGTGTGTCTGCCTGTTTGTGTAAGTATGTGTGTGTGTTTGCTTGTTTGTGTGTGTACGTGTGTGTCAGCCTGTTTGTGTGTACGTGTGTGTCTGCCTGTTTGTGTGTGTACGTGTGTGTTTGCCTGTTTGTGTGTACGTGTGTGTCTGCCTGTTTGTGTGTGTACGTGTGTGTCAGCCTGTTTGTGTGTACGTGTGTGTCTGCCTGTTTGTGTGTGTACGTGTGTGTCTGCCTGTTTGTGTGTGTACGTGTGTCTGACTGTTTGTGTGTGTATATGTGTGTGTCTGCATGTTTGTCCGTTTTGGTATGTTTTGTACTTTGTGTGTTTCTCCATAGGGAATGTGTTTTTTAGCGAATGTTTTTGGCTGTAACACAATAGGAATGTAATTTCTCCTAGCAACAAGGTGAAGGGAGAGTAAAAGCAAGTCATTGGGAAGAAGAACACCTAATCTCTGGAAGGTCATTGTGATACCTTGACCAATCAAAGCATGACTCTGTCTCGTTCAGGTGGGAGGCAGCCAATCCACCTGGACTTGCATCCCTATGTAAATCACATGAATGAACTTCCCCTAGTTTCCAGTGGTGACTGTGGTTGATCTGAAGACACTGATCAGATGGGAAGAGAGTGTCTGCTCTGCTGTGTGTCAACCAGCAATCTGCATAGAAAGAAAGTGTAACCAGGAAGCAGAGTTGACAATCCAATATGTGTCATCAAATGCTTGTCAAACAAACATAGTGTTATATATTTTTCATTAGATCAGACACGATTACAGAGGCTTTCTGTATATGAAGCTTATTGTGCTATTTGTTGTTTACTACACCAACTGGTTATGACAGTCACACAGCCACATTTGATTTCCCTACATGCCTATCGTTTGATGACACGTATTGGATTGTCTGGTTGAGTGGATAGTAAGTGTGAGTCACAGACCGTATTAGGTATATTAGAATTACATTTCCTTGCGGTTTGACTCTGTTTAGAGGGATCGTCAACAAACAGACGGTAGAAATGCATTGGCTGGCAGTAATAAGGAAGGACTTTGTGAGGCCTTAGATGATCCATCTCAGTGTCCAGGGAGGCAGTGAGTGTACATGTTTTCTACTGAAAATAGACTTAACTTTATCAGTCCCATCCCAGATCAGCATATCAGACCGGTTTTGTCACTTTCATATGAGTCAAATGACGTGTCCAGGAAGTGCTATAGCTGAAACAGGTGATTCAGGAGGTGTTCAGAACCACTCAAATCACGGTGCTGTGTTATTGGGTCCGATGGAGTTAGTCGCTCTGTGTCTGTCCTTCTGTGATTGGACCACAATCTCTGGTGCATTGACTTCCTGGCAACCCCACTTAACTTCATGGGCCTTTTAACTGTACTAACTCATGCAATAGGGAATAAAATTGCACTTTGAAGGAAGAACTGAAATCTTCTCAGGTTATCTGGTTATTTGCCCGCAGAGCACTTGATCCAAAACATTTATGACCTAAATGGCTTGTTTTATATACTTCAGTGTGCACTCCGTTCCCAACGAGAGGCACACAGACATCCATCACTATTACCGTACCCCCCTCGTCTATACAATAACCCAAAATATTACACTACAGTGTTGCTCTTTCCAAAAACACTCCTCCTCTCTGTTAGCTCAAAAGGACACTACTCTGTCGTCAGTCAGCTTCCTTCCGTTAGTGTTGTCATGGTTATTCCTCATTCAATGTCTCTACTGTGGGGGTCAATGATGTTTAATGAAATTGAGCCTGGCTCTTTGCACGGTCCTCTAGTGCCCTGTATTCAGCTGCCGGGAGGCCCTAGAGAGCCCTGGGGAGAGGGAAGGCTGGGCCTCATCACTCACCTCCCCTCTCTCCATCCCTTCTCCCTATCCCTCCATTACGCTCCTCTCTCTCCCTCCATTCTCCCTATCCCTCCATTACTCTCCTCTCTCTCCCTCCCTTCTCCCTATACCTCCATTACTCTCCTCTCTCTCCCTCCATTCTCCCTATCCCTCCATTACTCTCCTCTCTCTCACTCCCTTCTCCCTATACCTCCATTACTCTCCTCTCTCTCCATTCCTCTCCTCTCTCTCCATTCCTCCTCTCTCTCTCTCCCTTCCTTCTCCCTATCCCTCCATTCCTCCTCCTCTCTCTCTCCCCCCTTCTCCCTATCCCTCCATTCCTCATCTCTCTCCCTCCCTTCTCACTATCCCTCCATTCCTCCTCTCTTGCACTCCCTTCTCCCTATCCCTCCATTACTCTCCTCTCTCTCCATTCCTCTCCTCTCTCTCCATTCCTCCTCTCTCTCTCTCCGTCCCTTCTCACTATCCCTCCCTTCCTCCCCTCTCTCTCCCTCCCTTCTCCCTATCCCTCCATTCCTCTCCTCTCTCTCCCTCCCTTCTCCCTATCCCTCCATTCCTCCTCTCTTGCACTCCCTTCTCCCTATCCCTCCATTCCTCCCCTCTCTCTCCCTCCCTTCTCCCTATCCCTCCATTCCTCCCCTCTCTCTCCCTCCCTTCTCCCTATCCCTCCATTCCTCCCCTCTCTCCCTCCCTTCTCCCTATCCCTCCATTCCTCCCCTCTCTCTCCCTCCCTTCTCCCTATCCCTCCATTCCTCCCCTCTCTCTCCCTCCCTTCTCCCTATCCCTCCATTCCTCCTCTCTCACTCCCTCCCTTCTCCCTACCCCTCCATTCCTCCCCTCTCTCTCCCTCCCTTCTCCCTATCCCTCCATTCCTCCCCTCTCTCCCTCCCTTCTCCCTATCCCTCCATTCATCCCCTCTCTCTCCCTCCCTTCTCCTTATCCCTCCATTCCTCCCCTCTCTCTCCCTCCCTTCTCCTTATCCCTCCATTCCTCATCTCTCTCCCTCCCTTCTCCCTATCCCTCCATTCCTCCCCTCTCTCTCCCTCCCTTCTCCCTATCCCTCCATTCCTCCCCTCTTTCTCCCTCCCTTCTCCCTATCCCTCCATTCCTCCTCTCTCACTCCCTCCCTTCTCCCTATCCCTCCATTCCTCCCCTCTCTCTCTCTCCCTCCCTTCTCCCTATCCCTCCATTCATCCTCCTTCTCTCCCTCCCTTCTCCTTATCCCTCCATTCCTCCCCTCTCTCTCCCTCCCTTCTCCTTATCCCTCCATTCCTCCCTTCTCTCTCCCTCCCTTCTCCTTATCCCTCCATTCCTCATCTCTCTCCCTCCCTTCTCCCTATCCCTCCATTCCTCCCCTCTCTCTCCCTCCCTTCTCCCTATCCCTCCATTCCTCCTCTCTCACTCCCTCCCTTCTCCCTATCCCTCCATTCATCCTCTCTCTCTCTCTCCCTCCCTTCTCCCTATCCCTCCATTCCTCCTCTCTCTCTCTCCCTTCTCCCTATCCCTCCATTCCTCCCCTCTCTCTCCCTCCATTCTCCCTATCCCTCCATTCCTCCTCTCTCACTTCCTCCCTTCTCCCTATCCCTCCATTCCTCCCCTCTCTCTCCCTCCCTTCTCCCTATCCCTCCATTCCTCCCCTCTCTCTCCCTCCCTTCTCCCTATCCCTCCATTCATCCCCTCTCTCTCCCTCCCTTCTCCCTATCCCTCCATTCCTCCCCTCTCTCTCCCTCCCTTCTCCCTATCCCTCCATTCCTCCTCTCTCACTCCCTCCCTTCTCCCTATACTGCCATTCCTCCCCTCTCTCTCCCTCCCTTCTCCCTATCCCTCCATTCATCCTCTCTCTCTCCCTCCCTTCTCCTTATCCCTCCATTCCTCCCCTCTCTCTCCCTCGCTTCTCCTTATCCCTCCATTCCTCCCCTCTCTCTCCCTCCCTCCTCCTTATCCCTCCATTCCTCATCTCTCTCCCTCCCTTCTCCCTATCCCTCCATTCCTCCCCTCTCTCTCCCTCCCTTCTCCCTATCCCTCCATTCCTCCTCTCTCACTCCCTCCCTTCTCGCTATCACTCCATTCATCCTCTCTCTCTCCCTCCCTTCTCCCTATCCCTCCATTCCTCCTCTCTCTCTCCCTCCCTTCTCCTTATCCCTCCATTCCTCCTCTCTCTCTCCCTCCCTTCTCCCTATCCCTCCATTCATCCTCTCTCTCTCCCTCCCTTCTCCCTATCCCTCCATTCCTCCTCTCTCTCTCCCTCCCTTCTCCCTATCCCTCCATTCCTCCTCTCTCTCTCCCTCCCTTCTCCCTATCCCTCCATTCCTCCTCTCTCTCTCCCTCCCTTCTCCCTATCCCTCCATTCCTCCTCTCTCTCTCCAGAACCTCTCCAGTGATGTTTCATATCTTGAGGTCATGATCCTTGCAGGGGAAGTTAGTCATACGGCGAGCAGCGGCCATGTTTATTTGTTTGCTCCACGGCCGGGGGCCATGCTGTGCGTCATGTTCGCAAAGTGCTTCAAATAATACATTCAGATACGTGAGCAGTGAGTGAATCAGCCACACAGAGAGGGGGCTAGGGAAGGGGACAGGGGGACACAGATACATACAGAGGAAGACACACAGGAGTGAGGCAGAGACACACAGGAGTGAGGCAGAGACACACAGGAGTGAGGCAGAGACACACAGGAGTGAGGCAGAGACACACAGGAGTGAGGCAGAGACACACAGGTACACTGATGTTTCAAAATGAGGGAGACAGACAGGCCAGTACACAGATGGCCAAACTGACAATGAGACAGACAGAGAGTCAGTGAGACAGACAGACAGATATGAAGGTAGTCATTGATGCGTGCAAACAGACAAACAGCTCTAGGGGTTGGGGTTGGTGGATGAGGTGTTGTTGTAGGGGGAAACAGCATATGTGTTGCAGGCTTGACAGGCCATAATGGGGAGCAGTATTGGCCCAGGACCAGGTGCAGCTTCTCTGAGGGCTCCATGTCTGTCTGTGTGACTTCACGCTTTGTCTGCTCTGCTCTGCTCAGAGCAGCACACTCACACAGGCCCTCAGCCCACAGGCCCTCAGCACACTGGCCCTCAGCACACAGCACAGGCAGACTGGGAGAGCACAGGCTCAGAGCTCAGGCTTAGAGCTGTCACATAGCAGCTCAGCACACAAAATACGTACTGTAAAGCATTAAGCACAGAGCGTAGCAAGTAAGGACATACTGTTGAGACTCACCTTGAGACTTTCCTTGAGACATTCCTTGAGACATACTTTGAGATATACCTTGAGACATTCCTTGAGACATACTGTACCTTGAGACGTTCCAAAGAGATATGCGATTCTGAGACCTGCTTCTCTATGGTCCAAACATGGAGAATACAGACTGCAGGCTGACATCTGACAGACACTGACCAGAATACTGTAGAGCTAGTGTTTAGGGGATTGGAGTGTGAGGGTCCGAATGGGTCAGATCAGTTTGGCAATGGATGACAGTAACCAGACCCTCTCTCACCCACAGAAGAGGGGAGGAGGGAGCTGGTGGGGGGTTAACAGCGCACACCCTGTCAGAAATTAAAGGAGAGGAGGTCCAGAACATCCCTCTCCAAATTCACTACAGAAATGTTCCTTTGTCTCCAGAGAGTTTCCCGCCGAGACTTTAACACGTTCAAAAGCGAATACTGGAACAATATTTCTAACATAAGAACGTGGGGAATGGTCAGAGGTGATCTAAAAAAGAATAATGTCATATGGGATTTTATTTTATGATGTCATTTAAAAGTGTTATAAAGGAAATAATATAACTTGAAAAGTATATACACTACATGTACGAAGTCTTCATCCTCTACATTGTATATGAGATATGAAAAACAATCAAAGTATTTTAAAGTAATGAATGTGATTTTAAGAGCCATAAGAGCATTTCTCTCCTATAAACTTTGCACAGTAAGTAGCCACACCCCGAGTGAGGTTAGAGAGCGTGTCAGCCTGATGGAACCATCACTGTCGACCAGAATGCATAAAATAATTGGTAAAGAAATGAACATTTAGACTAGAAAGGTGTTGAGCTCTAGCTCACATCTAAAGTGGTTTGAACCCTGAATACCAACACGAGGTGGAGAATACTCCCCTCTCAGACAATCACTGGTACAGCTCATTAGCTGTCGTAAGAAACTATCTACAAAAGCTCATTTAAGTGGGACCGTTCTACTACTCTTCTCAAATTACAGCATTCTACTACTCTCATGACCAATGGGAACTGTCGACACTGCTAGCCTATCTTCCAAGGAGCATCTTCCAGAGTGAACAACAGTAGAAGATGGGGAAGGGGGGACCCCTTTTGTACAATCAGAGCCTTACAAGCGTGCCGCTGAAAGGCCCACACCCCTCCTAAGAAAACCTGGTTCCAACAGAGATAAATGGCAAACTAAGACTTTCACACGGAAATACATTCATGATTTCTCCAAATGGGCGGCGGTTCATGTGCAAAGTATATGATTACTGTGAGAATAGTTTCTAAAATGTATCAATGATAAGTGTCTCTTTCTCTCTTTTTTTAACCTCCTTCTCTCTTTCCCTCTCCATGTCGTTGTGTAAAAAGCCATCATATTGTGTCGGTCCGCTAGGGACCTTTTCCTAATGTATATGTATTAAGTGTGCATGTTAACCTGTGTTATCATTTAGTTAGGTAGTAAATAAATAATTCAACCAATTTGTGTAGTACTGAATCATTGTCACGTCCTGACCTTAGTTCCTTTTGTATGTCTCTATTTTAGGTTGGTCAGGGCGTGAGTTGGGGTGGGCATTCTATGTTTTGTTCTTGTGTTTATATTTCTATGTGTTTGGCCTGGTATGGTTCCCAATCAGAGGCAGCTGTTCGTTGTCTCTGATTGAGAACCATACT
The DNA here is from genome assembly GCF_002021735.2 of Oncorhynchus kisutch. NCBI lineage: Eukaryota > Metazoa > Chordata > Actinopteri > Salmoniformes > Salmonidae > Oncorhynchus > Oncorhynchus kisutch. The sequence continues at coordinate 66,915,449 of NC_034183.2, forward strand.
TAGGTAGCCTGTTTTCCCACTCTTGTTTGTGGGTGGTTATTTTCTCTTTCGTGTGTTGTTTCACCTGACAGGACTGTTTCGTTTCTTTCATTCACTTTGTTATTTTGTTTTGTGTGTTCAGTTCTAATAAATTAACATGGACACTTACCACGCTGCATATTGGTCCGATCCTTCCTACTCCTCCTCAGACGAAGAGGAGAAGCGTTACAATCATAAGTAAGGCTGGAGTTTTTGCAGATGCAAGGAGGTTACGACTGTTCAGAATGATGATATGATAAGGTTATGAAGGTTATGATTAATAAGTTGACTGTTTATAGATGTGATAGGTAAAGACCTTTTTAGAGTTTAATTCAGGACATGGTAACTCTTTAAATAACTGCTCTCGTGGTGCCCCAAATTCCTAATGAGTTCATTGTTACATGATTAATTTAATCGGGTAACAATTAGTTAGTTGATTAGATAAATAACAGTCATAAGATTAATGAAAGTAAAGTCACAACAACAGTATATAAGTCTATTAGTACAGCTTTGTGCCAAAGAACAATAAGGACCTTGTGAACTGAATAAAGACATACTCCCTGGCAGGCAGAGGTGACTGGTGTGATGTAGCTCTTCACAGGACTAAGCTCAGATCATAGCAGGCCTGTGTGCACACAGGACAGACACATCAGAGAGTAATGTGGCAGTAGTGTCACACCTCTCCTCCTCAGCTGATACTGAGTGAGACTTTGTGTGTGCGTCGGGCAGGTATTTTTGAATAGTCATTTCAGTGTGTGTGTGTGTGTGTGTGTGTGTGTGTGTGTGTGTGTGTGTGTGTGTGTGTGTGTGTGTGTGTGTGTGTGTGTGTGTGTGTGTGTGTGTGTGTGTGTGTGTGTGTGTGTGTGTGTGTGTGAGTGTCTGTGTGTGTGTGTGTGTGTGTGTGATTGTCTGTGTGAGTGAACGTACATGTTCATGCATGGGTGTGTGTGTGAGAGTTGCTGCAGGAAGGCTGCCTCTCTCCTGTATAGCAGACTGGCAGGCCATCTCCCCAGCGCAACACGGACCATTGCTTTCTTCTGCAGAGAGAGCACCACCACCATTAGACCTCTCCCATCTCCCTCTGCTGCAGAGGACACAGGCAAACACTAACACAGTCTACCCTCATTAAACACAGTCACTTAGAATGTAGAGGACAGTGCTCCCTCCTCATCTCCCTCCGTTCCCTCCTCATCTCTTTCCGCTCCTGTCTGCATGGCTTCTCTCCTTCTCACCCACCCATAGAAAACCACAGCCAACTGCACCTAGCAAAAATGTATTTATTAAAAATTGTTGTACTTTTTACCCCTTTTTCTCCCCAATTTCGTGGTATCCAATTGGTAGTTACAGTCTTGTCCCATTGCTGCAACTCCCGTACGGACTCGGGAGAGACGAAGGTTGAGAGCCATGCTTCCTCCGAAACACGATTCGGGCCAACTGCACTGCTTCCTGACACACTGCTTCCTGACACACTGCTTCCTGACACACTGTCCGGAAGCCAGTCGCTCCAATGTGTCGGAGGAAACACCGTACACCTGGCGACCGTGTCAGCCTGCATGCGCCCGGCTGCCAGAAGGAGTAGCAAAAATGCGATTGGGCATGGACATCCCAGCCGGCCAAACCCTCCCCTAACCCGGACGACGCTGGGACGATTGTGCGCCACCTCATGGGTTTCCCGGTCGCGGCCGGCTGCGACACAGCCCGGAATCGAACCCGGATCTGTAATGCAGTGCCTTAGACTGCGGCACCACTCGGGAGGCCCAGCAAAAATGTATAGAGTTTGAATCTAACTAACAGCTGTGTGGTGGATATGCAGGTTTTATAACCCATGGACTCTGTGGCTGCTCAAATGAGCTCAGTTTATCTTCACACACGAGGACAAAAAGGAAAATGGAAATGAATAGCATCCGAATCTTCTCTGGGGCTGAGAGAGCATAATGGTGAAGCTAGTGGGGGTGACAGGGACAATGTTATTATAGCCGCCTGAATCTAGCAAAAACAAAAAAGTGCCAGAAAATGTTTGTCATTAACTGTGTGGGGGATTACAGATTAACTCTATCTACGAGGGGGAGAGTCCACCCCTCCACCCTGTCGTAAATCCACAAGGACAAGCGATCAACCTCCACGGCAATTACACATGCATCGTGGTGATATGCAAATGAGCAGGGCTAAAGGCTAACGACTCAGAGGGAAGGGATGCTGTGGAGCCGCTGCTGTTCCTCACCAAACCACTGTCTCTCCACATTCAGTACTGTCTGGGATTCTCGACAAATTGAAGATGTTTGTTTTTCTAGTATTTTTCTGCTGTTGTGCAGTCTCTCTCTCTCTCTCTCTCTCTCTCGCTCTCCTTCTCTCTCTCTCCATTTTCAACCATATAAATCCCTCACTGAGACCAAAAAACCTGCAGCTAAAATCGATGCTCAAATCCCATCTTCAGGCCTTTTCTCTGTGGATATTGGACTGTGGATATTGCAGCTAACAAACACACACCACTATAGACTGGAATTGATTTTCCTGGACCCGACAGACATCAATTCTGGCCCTGGAGTTTTAGGAAGTTAGTGGATTTAGGGCAGTTAGTTACAACGTAGTTATATATGTGGTAATATTGAGTGTATTGTAATTATGATGATCATGGCTGAAGATGAGCCGAGATATGACAAGATGAACGCAGTAGGTGCGTCGCTCTGACCATCGTCAGGACATTAGAATTCATGACGTTTGTATATGACGTGAGACTCCCCCAGGACCTCATAGGAAAAGGGCTGCCAGTGGCAACGGCAATGACAAGCTCATCCTGTTATATTCAGGCTCATAGACAGTCACTTACCTGTCAGCCCAGGACAGGGCTAGACAGGAGAAGATTTTACATTATGATGTGTGTGTGTGTACAGTATGTGTGTGTACAGTATGTGTGTGTGTATGACGTCTGTCGGTGTCTAGTCAGTCTGTCAGGTGTGTGAGACTCCCTCAGGAGCCCTTATAGGAAAAGGCTCTGGGCAGCAGAAGACTTATCTTCACATATTCAGTTTGAGACACTCACCTGTCAGCACAGGACAGGATAGGACAGGGGAAGATTGATTACCGTGACCATGGGGGCCATGGTGCCCTCATCACACCTCAGTCCCAGGGGCCGTGGCCAGAGAGAGATATTGTTGGTCAGGTCACTGAGACGTGCCTGTCCTTCAGATCAGCCAGTGCTGTGACAGTGAATCAACCCACTGCTGACAGGGCCGGCTGCTGACAGGGCCGGCTCCACCATGGTCAAACCAGAAAGTCATCCTCTTCACACATTAGACAACAGCACTGCTCCCCTCCCACAGGCAGACAGCCCATTAACAATGCTCACCGGGGCTACGGCCTAATGCTCACTGGGGCTATGGCCTTGTCTATATTCACTCTATGTGTGCGTGCGTGTCTGTGTGTGTGTGTGTGTGTGTGTGTGTGTGTGTGTGTGTGTGTGTGCGTGCGTGCGTGCGTGCGTGCGTGTACACGTGTACGTACCGTACGTGCATGGTCTTCGAATTTTAAAAAGATCTGTAGTACCTATCTGTGTGTTCCATATTCCTACAGTCTTAAATAATGAGCCATGTGAACTATTAAACACGTGACCTACCGTGTGTATTATTGATGATGTGGATGTGAGTAGTTTACATGCTGCTGTATGTCACTGACACAGATGTTGTGAAAGATGCCACAGGGATATACTGTATTTTCCTAACTGTGGAATAGACAAAGCAGGCTGAATACATCTGGAGGCCATGCAGGATACTGTCAATATTTAGCAGGATACAGCAGGGAAGCTATACATTAGGAGATAGAGCAGCATAGCCAAGCTGGATACATGCACAAGGATTTGATGTACCAGTAATCATGCATAAATGCATACTGTTAAGCAGTTGGCGAGTATAGTATTTGCACATTTAATTTGACTCTGGAACGTCTCTCCATATTGAGATTCCAGTCAGGAAGTTAATCATTGATTCAAAATATTTTATGATGGCCATTGGCCACCACTTGTAGCTGATAAGGCCCTTTGAGTGATAAAATGGATTCCATTTAGTCTTTCATTATGCAGATAATGGCTGGTTCATCTGTGGTGTTGATCCATTTCATTGTCAGTGATTGAATGGGCCAGGAATTATTTCCTAGTTTTATGCACTGACATGAAGTTACATCACGGCAGAGAGTTCTCGATGTGTCTGTGCTTGTGTGTTAGGGGAAGCATTTTAATGGGTTTGCGTTGACACTTAAGTGAGAGAGTTGAAAGGACATCAACCCGTAGAACATCTTGGATATAAGATGGCAAAACCAGAAGAACAGCTTTAACTACTGCCTACTAGTAACCAATTTCCTCACCAGATATTCAAGTTCACTTTCCATATTCTAGATGTAGTATGCATAATCAAAACCCTGCATAATCAATTTGGTTATGCAGATCTCAGAAAGCTGTGCCTTTGAGACATTGTGGCCTCAAAGCGTATTAATTAACATCAGCAACTATACAGGGCAGTATGAAGTAATAGAGCTGTGTGGTGGTGGTGCTTCAGAGGAGACAGGATAATGGAGACAGGCGCTCCAATCCCTGTCTTTCAGCAGTCAGCCACAGTAGAGTCATTCTCTCTGGTGTCACTGAGACACACCCTGATGATGTGACCACAAACACAGAGGAGACCAGTTCCTCTTAATGAAGAGATGAAAGCAGCTCATACATTAGAGACACAGTGTCATATCATCACTGGGACACTTTGGGACACAAACCTTCAGTCACTCTGATCCCACTGAGGGGATATACGTCTTAGAATAGCTTGCCTTCAAGAAATGAGAAGGTGTGTGCGTGGGGGGCTCTGTATGTTTGTGTATATATTTATAAAAGGAATGTATGCCCCACAGGTCTACTGTATTGATAATGAATCAACACATCTTGGCAAGTGGTGAAGGTGCTGGGACTAATATCCAATAACCCCTCAGGCCTACTGTCACCCCGCCTCTGATTGGGTAAAAAGCTGAGGGATGGGGCTGGAGAAATGTAACCACTCTCAAATTCATAGACAGAGCTATGGATGCAAGGACTGACCCTCCATGATATTATTAAAATGATAGTTTTACCAGAGCCATGTATTTAGTGTTATGAGATTGAGGTTTCTGCATTAATGATACATTTACATGACACTACAACATTCTATGGCAGCCATGTCAGCTCCCCATTAACATTACATGGGGAATGTTTCATCAATGCTATGTAACTTAATATCTAGAATTAGAACAATATTCACAACTCTAAAAGTTGGCCTAACTCTCTAAATCAGTGGTCACCAACCTTTTCTGAGTCAAGATCACTTTTGGAGTCAAAAAGCAAGCAGAGCTCTACCGCTCAGATTTAGTTTTAAATGTAAGCTTATGCAACATTATGCTAATGACACGAGGTTTGTGCAGTAGGCCAGAAACATTATCACAGCATATTGGTTATGCTTGGCCTGCCAATATTGTTCTTCTCCAACGATATTATGTTTCAAAACTCAAGCTTTGAAAACAGAATAGATCAGTTGTTGTATCACTTGCGAGGCACAGCTGAGCATAAATTGAAATAATTTGCTTCTTTATTTTACTGGACTGATGGTACCTGCATCTGATGGTCAGTCTCACCAGAGTTAGAGAGTCTGCCTCTCACGGTCCCTGCTCGCTTCTTTCCTCCGGTGAGACTGACAAGCCAAGGGGAAACCATCTTCCACCTGACTTTTATTTCTGCCTCACAAATTCATGTTGTTCTGATGAAAAAAGAAAGTGAAATATTCCTTGATATTAAAATAGACGCGAGCTGCTAATAGTCAAAACTCAGGCCTATCGATACACTTGGCTACTCATTCATTGCAGATGCAGCTATAACCATTCATTGCAGATGCAGCTATAATTGCAGTTGCAGCTATAACCATTCATTGCAGATGCAGCTATAACCATTCATTGCAGATGCAGCTATAACCATTCATTGCAGATGCAGCTATAACCCTTCATTGCAGATGCAGCTATAACCATTCATTGCAGATGCAGCTATAACCCTTCATTGCAGATGCAGCTATAACCCTTCATTGCAGATGCAGCTATAACCCTTCATTGCAGATGCAGCTATAACCATTCATTGCAGATGCAGCTATAACCCTTCATTGCAGATGCAGCTATAACCCTTCATTGCAGATGCAGCGATAACCATTCATTGCAGATGCAGCTATAACCATTCATTGCAGATGCAGCTATAACCATTCATTGCAGATGCAGCTATAACCATTCATTGCAGATGCAGCTATAACCATTCATTGCAGATGCAGCTATAACCATTCATTGCAGATGTATAAAAACAGTGTTGACAGTTCTGAATAACATTTTTAACTCACTCATAAAAGCAGCAGCTTTTTGCGTATTCTTTGACAGTCTCTCTCTGGTCATGGTTTTAAAAGTTAGGAAATCTCACTTAAGCTGGTATCAATCTTTGCTGTGGGATTGTGGAAGCTGTAGGCACGGTGATTTGAGTCATCCAATTGGCCAGCGCAGTAGGCACACTTGGATTAGCTCTCCGGGTCTGCTGGGTAAGCGGAGTTTGTCCATTCAGACAAATGAAATGGTTGAAAATGGGAACACATTGCCTACCCGGCTCACAGGGCTTCTGAATCAAGGGCATCCACCGCCAACCGAATTTGGAAAAAGGTGGGCTTTTTAAATCAGTTTTTTATTTATTTAAAGTTTTATTCCCAACTTGTCTTGTGTTAGGAAGGGATAACACAAGACATGTTCGCTGCAGGTAGTGTACTGTACTGTAGTCTCCATACAGTAATGTAGTACTGGGATAATTAACAGAGCTGTATCTGTCTGTGGTGGCGCTGCCATCTGTCGAGACGCCTCCCTCCCACCAGCCACCTACAGGTGACCATATGTGAGAAGAGTTGTGACAGATCTCAATGCGCTTTTGTTTTTCAGCCCAATATGGCGTCTTTTCACACCAGGCTTCACAATGCAGCGTGAAGGGGCCTATCTCTTTTACCCATAGATCACTCTCCTTCTCTCTGCTCATCCACTTGTTTAAGCATCCTCTCGCCATGTGTTTCTCCCACCTTCACATAGCTTACTGCCTTCCACATAAAATCCCCTCGTCAGGCTTTAAATGAGAGAGTGGTAGGGGAACGGTATCCAACTGCTCCATGTGTCATAGCTGAGAAGCAGTCCTCAGGGTACAGTATATGGAGTTCTGAGGACATGGAGGGATTTCTCTGGAATCTCTGAGTCAGGCTGCTTTCTCCAATTACCATATTGGAGTGGACGCTGATCAGATGAGTGTACCAGAGGGAGAGACATGAGCTCCTTTATCCCTCTCTCTCCTCTCCCTTACTGTTCACCTCCAATTCCATGTTGGACATTCACTGGATCGTTAACCTCTCTGCGCACTGAACCCGTTAGCGGGAATCAATTCGACAACATACAGTGATCACTACATAAATAGTCATATTAAACATTCATGAAAATACAAGTGTCTCACATGATTTGAAAGCCTAGAATCTTGCTAATCCAACTGCGTTGTCAGATTTAATAAAGGATTTACTACGAAAGAATACGATGCGATTATCTGAGGACAGAGCCCAATAAAAAATATATATTTCAACCAGCACAGGCGTAACAAAATCACAAATTGCAATAAAATAAATCTTTACCTTTGACGATCTTCCTCTGTTTGCAATCCCAATGCTCATTGTTACACAATGAATGGTCTTTTGTTTGTAAAATCCATTTTGTGATCTGCTTGTGTCGTGAATTCCGTCTCATTCAATTTTCAACGACACATTCAATGTAAATACACACACTAAACGTGACTTTTCCAGTCATGTTTGGTTTCATTGCAATCAACTGGTTTGTTTGTAACACAACCAAACTTAATGGGACATTTCGTGGGACGTATTGACTGAAAGAAACCGATTTGAAGACAACAAGTAATGACATCATTGTGCACCAATGATTTGACCGCTGTTTCGCTGATTGACTGTATTTTAACCCAATGACCACTGATCGTCTTGAAATCTAGCTGGGTAGATAGCCAATGAGCTGAGGTAAACGGCAATATGTAATGGTTATGTGTTGGAAGACCAACCCATGTAGTAAACTCCGGCGTAAAGAGGGGCATTCGCCATTGAAGATTCATACTGGAAGGAGCGCATGTTACGCACAGCACTATTTGGTAAAGCGCATCTTCAGCTGTTTCTATATCGATCAGTATGGCGACTAAGTCAGGGAAAGCTAAATCTAAGTCTACATATACAGATGTACACACAATTTTAGAAGAAATTGATCGGGAAAGTGAGACAGAGATTGTTGGAGGATGATTCATAAAGCTAGCATAGCTTTGATTCCCAAATGGAGGAATATTTTTTGAACGGAGAGGACATCGTTTTGGACTGGTAAGTTCTTCTCATGCTAATGCCGTTGTTTGAAATTAATAATATAAAATATTATTTGGGATTTTTTTTAAATTTTAGTAGCAATATATAAAAATGTAATAAAATGTGTAAAGTACACGTTGGCTATACATTGTGGGTGGGGGTATGTTTGTATGACCCATAGCCTATGTTTGTGTGTGTATATATACATATTGTGGATTAGAGGGAGCATGGCCGAGATGCGTGTGTCCGCCGCTCCACCCCACCCCACCCCATCCCCACATGAAATAGCCTATTTGAGGCTGTTGGGGGAGGGCAGGCCCACAACAATGGCCAAAGTGAAATGGAGACAGTAGATACAGCTGGTCTGTTGTAATATAATAAAGACAGTAGGTATGTCATAATATAATAGAGACAGTAGATCTAGCTGAAATGTCATAATATAAATTAGACAGTAGATCTAGCTGGTCTTTCATAATATAAATTAGACAGTAGATCTAGCAGGTCTATAATAATATATTCAACCTTATGTTCCCTGTATTCTATATACACTGCTCAAAAAAATAAAGGGAACACTAAAATAACACATCCTAGATCTGAATGAATGAAATATTCTTATTAAATACTTTTTTCTTTACATAGTTGAATGTGCTGACAACAAAATCACACAAAAAATATCAATGGAAATCAAATTTATCAACCCATGGAGGTCTGGATTTGGAGTCACACTCAAAATTAAAGTGGAAAACCACACTACAGGCTGATCCAACTTTGATGTAATGTCCTTAAAACAAATCAAAATAAGTAGTGTGTGTGGCCTCCACGTGCCTGTATGACCTCCCTACAACGCCTGGGCATGCTCCTAGTGAGGTGGCGGATGGTCTCCTGAGGGATCTCCTCCCAGACCTGGACTAAAGCATCCACCAACTCCTGGACAGTCTGTGGTGCAACGTGGCATTGGTGGATGGAGCGAGACATGATGTCCCAGATGTGCTCAATTGGATTCAGGTCTGGGGAACGGGCGGGCCAGTCCATAGCATCAATGCCTTCCTCTTGCAGTAACTGCTGACATACTCCAGCCACATGAGGTCTAGCATTGTCTTGCATTAGGAGGAACCCAGGGCCAACCGCACCAGCATATGGTCTCACAAGGGGTCTGAGGATCTCATCTCGGTACCTAATGGCAGTCAGGCTACCTCTGGCGAGCACATGGAGGGCTGTGCGGCCCCCCAAAGAAATGCCACCCCACACCATGACTGACATGCTGGAGGATGTTGCAGGCAGCAGAACGTTCTCCACGGCGTCTCCAGACTGTCACGTCTGTCACATGTGCTCAGTGTGAACCTGCTTTCATCTGTGAAGAGCACAGGGCGCCAGTGGCGAATTTGCCAATCTTGGTGTTCTCTGGCAAATGCCAAACGTCCTGCACGGTGTTGGGCTGTAAGCACAACCCCCACCTGTGGACGTCGGGCCCTCATACCACCCTCATGGAGTCTGTTTCTGACCGTTTGAGCAGACACATGCACATTTGTGGCCTGCTGGAGGTCATTTTGCAGGGCTCTGGTAGTGCTCCTCCTGCTCCTCCTTGCACAAAGGCGGAGGTAGCGGTCCTGCTGCTGGGTTGTTGCCCTCCTACGGCCTCCTCCATGTCTCCTGATGTACTGACCTTTCTCCTTGTAGCGCCTCCATGCTCTGGACACTACGCTGACAGACACAGCAAACCTTCTTGCCACAGCTTGCATTGATGTGCCATCCTGGATGAGCTGCACTAACTGAGCCACTTGTGTGGGTTGTAGACTCCGTCTCATGCTACCACTAGAGTGAAAGCACCGCCAGCATTCAAAAGTGACCAAAACATCAGCCAGGAAGCATAGGAACTGAGAAGTGGTCTGTGGTCACCACCTGCAGAACCACTCCTTTATTGGGGGTGTCTTGCTAATTGTCTATAATTTCCACCTGTTGTCTATTCTATTTGCACAAAAGCATGTGAAATTCATTGTCAATCATTATTGCTTCCTAAGTGGACAGTTTGATTTCACAGAAGTGTGATTCACTTGGAGTTACATTGTGTTGTTTAAGTGTTCCCTTACATTTTTTGAGCAGTGTATATTTGTTTATTATACCTGTTGATACAGGGTTCATATGTGAAACTATTCTAACTGAACATTTTCTTTCACAGTGACACTGACTCCGAATGGAAGCCCCCAGTGCCAAGGTGTCCATCCCCCACTGAAGCTGGTTCATCCAGCCAGACACCCGTTGTCTCAGCGCTACTGGGGCATGGACCGCAAAAAATGTCCCCATTCCAACTGCAATAAAGGACTACAACAAGAGCATGGGAGGTGTGGACCTGTCAGATGCGCTGATAGGCTATTACAATGTTCTCCATAAGATGATGAAATGGTACAAGACCTTCTTTTATCATTTCATCGACATTTCTGTGGTGAATGCATTCATTCTATACAAGGAAATGGCTAAGAGCTGTGGAAAGCCCCCCATCTCACAGCTAGCCTTCAGAGAGCTGCTCATCAAGGAGCTTGCTGGCTACAGCACCACAGCACCACTGCACCACGTTCTGGCCCCTCTACCTCTGTCCCTTCTGCTCCTGCCATAAGTGGTGTTCATCTGCCCAAATTTATTTCTGCAGGCATGGATGTGCCTCAGGGCCAAAAGGGCACAGCATGGAGGCGTCGCTGTGTTCTTTGCTAAATTAAGTCCCCCATCACCTGCACCACATGCTTGGTGAACCTCTGCTTTACAGCAGAAAGAGACTGCTATGGCACCTGGCATCAGCAGCACAATATTGTGTAGAGGACTGAGGGTCTTCCAAATATTCAAAGTGTTATTTTGTAAATTTCTTTATATATATTTTTCATATTTTCTATCCATTTTTGCGGGGGTTGTGTTAGAATACCATTTTGGTATTTTGTATTCCATTCAAAATTTATAACTTTTGGGTGACTTCATGATAAATGTCATGTAGCACACTCATTCTGGAAGTTATCATTCTGAAACTTTGCACAAGTACTGTTGCCCTCTTATGTTTTTCACTGAAATTGTCCCCATCATCCTATCTGAATGTTTGTTTTGTCTTGTTCATTTTAAAGATGATGATACAACAATAAAAAGAAAAAACATATGTTTTTTTTTCATTGTATTATCTAAACCAGATCTATTGTGTTATATTCATCTACATTCAATTCAAATTTACACATACTTCAGAGTGTTTTCTTTCAAATGAAGCCAAGAATATGCATATCCTTGGTTCTGGGCCTGAGCTACAGGCAGTTAGATTTGGGTATGTCTTCAGGCGGAAATGGAAAAAAGTAGGGGGGTAGCTGTAAGAGGTTTTAAGGTCGTAATTATTGGCAAATATTGTCTTTCTCAGCCCCCTTGAAACCTAGGGAGCTAAACCCTCCTCACACATAGCCACACACACACCAATTTAATATCCTCAGAGTGAGACTGTTTCCCATTTTTCTAATTCTGTAAAACTTGTCTTCACCTCTTCATTTTCTTTATTTTCTTTGAACAAGGACTCTCCTCTGATGTACCAGGACTCTCCTCTTATATACCAGGACTCTCCCCTGATGTACCAGGACTCTCCTCTGATGTACCAGGACTCTCCTCTGATGTACCAGGACTCTCCTCTGATGTTCCAGGACTCTCCTCTGATGTTCCAGGACTCTCCTCTTATATACCAGGACTCTCCTCTTATATACCAGGACTCTCCTCTGATGTACCAGGACTCTCCTCTTATATACCAGGACTCTCCTCTGATGTACCAGGACTATCCTCTTATATACCAGGACTCTCCTCTGATGTACCAGGACTCTCCTCTTATATACCAGGACTCTCCTCTGATGTACCAGGACTCTCCTCTTATATACCAGGACTCTCCTCTGATGTACCAGGACTCTCCTCTTATATACCAGGACTCTCCTCTGATGTACCAGGACTCTCCTCTGATGTACCAGGACTCTCCTCTGATGTTCCAGGACTCTCATCTGATGTACCAGGACTCTCCTCTGATGTTCCAGGACTCTCCTCTGATGTACCAGGACTCTCCTCTTATATACCAGGACTCTCCTCTGATGTACCAGGACTCTCCTCTGATGTTCCAGGACTCTCCTCTGATGTACCAGGACTCTCCTCTGATGTTCCAGGACTCTCCTCTGATGTTCCAGGACTCTCCTCTGATGTTCCAGGACTCTCCTCTGATGTTCCAGGACTCTCCTCTGATGTACCAACTGAGTGCCCCCCCTCCTTTATTGCCCAACCGTATAAAATTTCACCAATAATTAAATGTCAACTCCTATGTTCACTCGTCTGCCTGCTGTGACAAGATCAAAGCAGCAGGTACAGAAGAATCAGCAGTTTGTGCACTGCAGGCCAGGCTGTAGAATGAGGACAGCTCGCCTAAATGGCTAATGCATTTCTCCACTTTTAATTTCAAAGGCTTGAGGGCAAACCCAGAAAAGGCTGTGGCAGCACAGTATGTGTGCCAGTGCAGTGGGTTGTGATATCTCAGGTTCTTTTGGAGCTGGCACTTTCACCGATGTTGTCGTTGTCACAGTCAGTCACGACCATCTTTCCCAGGGGAGGTTTGCTCTGAAAAACTTTTTCTAAGGGCACTCATCAGACATACACTGAGTATACAAAATATTAAGAACACCTGCTCTTTCCATGACATAGACTGACCAGGTGAATCCAGGTGAAAGCTACGATCCCTTATTGATGTCACTTGTTAAATCCACTTCAATCAGTGTAGATGAAGGGGAGGAGACAGGTAAAAAAATGTTTTTTAAGCCTTGAGACAACCAATACATGGATTGTGTGTGTGTGCCATTCAGGCTGCAAGAACAAATATAGAAGTGCATTTGAACGGGGAATGATAGTAGGTGCCAGGCGTAGGGCTGTTGCGGTGACTGTATTGCCGCCACACTGGCAGTCAAGAGTCATGACCGCAGTAAAATTCCATGTGACCATTGAGTCATGGTAATCTCATTTTATGTATGCTCTCTGGACATGCTTTGGTAGTACGCAACTTGCTAATGACCATCAGGTCCTAACTGCCGGGTACTCAGGGCTCTATTGTCCCGCTAATCACTCTGACATCACTGCAAATGCAATCAAAACACTTATCATCAAAACAGTATCATGCTTTTAAAACTCACCTCACTGTGATGATCCATTTGAAAACCATGGTCATTGTGGATGTTGTTTCAAAGCCTACCACAACAAAATGGACAGTGGTGGTGACTAACTCAAAACAACCTTACACATATTATAGCTGATGTATAGGCTTACGAGCCTGAATTAAAATTATGATTGTGCCTTTGTATAATACATAGCCTAAATCAAAACTGATTTAAGATGGTGCATTTTGGTGCATAATTGGCCTAGCCTATACTCCAAAATGAAACACATTAAATTAATGGCCTTTGAGTGTGGACTGCATTATTATGCATACTGGATGGACTGGTTACCTTTTGCTACACTACAAACTGTCTACCCATGAGTCTGGGAGAGAACATATAGGCCTAGGCTATGCTGTTGGTTCATTGATTGTGCAATGTTACAAAGGAAGCACTGGGTAGCTGCAGGAACAGAGCTGGAGAGCTCATGCATACAGAGGTTGTGCGGAATATCACCTGTCAATCAGCGAGAGCATGCTCCTCAAATACTGGTTGAAGCATGGAGTGAAGTAAGTGGGCATTGAGAATAGTCTGATGGGTGAGAATATGGTCACTTGATGAGAGAACAGCTATTCAGCCTGAGGCAAGGAACAGAGCACAAGCTTTTTTTATGACTTTCTCACATCGTCAACGGCCTGTAGTCGCATCATGCAGACCATCTATGTGTTGAGCCGAGATATGACGTTTCTATAGCATTCTAAGGTTTATATCATTCACGACTAAAGTTGCGAAATGAATCTAAATCTATCATATATGACCTGTTTCAAATGATAACCTTTATGCTGCGCAACTCAATGTTAGGAAGGTAATCCTAATGTTTGGTATGCTCAGTGTATGTAGCTCAGTAGCTGACAACAGTTTCCACTTCTGAGCTGTGAAGAGCCACTGGCCCAGTGCAGCCACTCTCAGACCAGTGCCACGGAGACTACAGGGTCAAATCCTGGTCATATGTCCATCAAAATACACTGGAACATTCTTGTTGCATTTTTACCGTTGGTTTGACTTTCTTGCTATTTAATGGATAAACCTATTTTTGTCTCCCTTTAGTCTGCTTTCTACAGCTATGCAAGCTGAGGTCTTTATGATGGGAGCACCTCAGTAGAGCAGTGATTCACTAGCTTTAATGGTACTTGAACTTCCCAAGCATTATGGCTACATACTGTAACGAGACACAACTATTCCCTCTGAGCCTCATCTTATTGGTGGAAAGCAACATTTCATTTAGCATGCAGTGTGACACATTTAATTTAGCACACAGTGACACATTTCATTTAGCACGCAGTGACACATTTCATTTAGCACGCAGTGACACTTTTCATTTAGCACGCAGTGACACATTTCATTTAGCACGCAGTGGGACACATTTCATTTAGCACGCAGTGACACATTTCATTTAGCACGCAGTGTGACACATTTCATTTAGCACGCAGTGTGACACATTTCATTTAGCATGCAGTGTGACACATTTCATTATGCACGCAGTGACACATTTCATTTAGCACGCAGTGACACCTTTCATTTAGCACGCAGTGACACATTTCATTTAGCACGCAGTGACACATTTCATTTAGCACGCAGTGACACATTTCATTTAGCACGCAGTGACACATTTCATTTAGCACGCAGTGTGACACATTTCATTTAGCACGCAGTGACACATTTCATTTAGCATGCAGTGACACATTTCATTATGCACGCAGTGACACATTTCATTTAGCACGCAGTGACACATTTCATTTAGCACGCAGCGACACATTTCATTTAGCACACAGTGACACATTTCATTTAGCACGCAGTGGGACACATTTCATTTAGCACGCAGTGACACATTTCATTTAGCACGCAGTGACACATTTCATTTAGCACCCAGTGACACATTTCATTTAGCACGCAGTGTGACACATTTCATTTAGCACGCAGTGACGCATTTCATTTAACACGCAGTGACACATTTCATTTAGCACGCAGTGACACATTTCATTTAGCACGCAGTGACACATTTCATTTAGCACGCAGTGACACATTTAATTTAGCACACAGTGACACATTTAATTTAGCACGCAGTGACACATTTCATATAGCATGCAGTGACACATTTAATTTAGCACACAGTGACACATTTCATTTAGCACGCAGTGACACATTTCATTTAGCACGCAGTGTGACACATTTCATTTAGCACGCAGTGACACATTTCATTTAGCATGCAGTGTGACACATTTCATTTAGCACGCAGTGACACATTTCATTTAGCACGCAGTGACACATTTCATTTAGCATGCAGTGACACATTTCATTTCACATGACATATTCATCCCCAGAGAAAGTTTTGGGGTCAGTTTGTAATGTTGCTACCTCGCCTCCAGATCCGTGCGTGGGTATAGTTTGATGAGGGTACATAGCTCTCTAAAACATACAGAATAAGTTAACTTTCTAAACTTTAGAGCTGTAATAATAAATATAAACATCGTAGTCATGGCAACTGCTGTGCAGAAATTATTGCTATTTGTCTATCAGGTATTATTGTGGAACATTTATTGCCGTCAAACTCAACTCTAGACCTCGAAGCCAGTTCCCCTGCGTATTTCCATTCTTCCCCTCTAATCAGGGACTGATTTAGACCTGGAACACACCAGGTTTGCGCAATTAATTTGCCAGGTAGAACAGATATCCACCAGGCTCCGGACCTTGTAGGGTAAGAGTCAAATACCTTGATGACTTGATTCACATTTGACGCCATAATAATCTATTATGGGCAATGCAAATTAAATGGGTGGTTTATGTCATCAAACTCAAAATGTATCACTGACAATGTCACGCTGCCTCGTGGGAGGCATGTCATTCTGAAACTCATTATTTTCACAAGACTGGACCATAAAGTGAGGTGGCTGATTTAGTGAGGTGGCTGATTTAGGCAGGTAGTAGATGATGTTGCTTGTTGACATGCCCATGAAAACAACGTTATTTACTTCAAACAACTCTGTAAAGCTCAACAGGCTCTCTGCTATCCCCTCACTTCAATCCGTTCTGTCCACCACAGATAATAGTCCTCACAGTTTAGAAACAAATGGCTCAAATAACCATCTGCCATGCTGCCTCATCTCATCTGCCATGCTGCCTCACAGGGAGCCATGCTGCCTCATCATCTAATCTACTCTGTCCTTCACGTCTAATCCAGCATATTGTCCGCTGTAGCTGAACCAATGACTCTCTTCAAATGATCAATTCCTAATGCCTTTGCATAAAGTGTGCTATTTTCCATGGGGCCTAATAGCTTGTTGCAGAGCAGGGAGTAAAAAAAAAATATGTGTGGCCAACCAAAGCTGGTTAATGAGGACCAGTGGAGTGCTGCAGTGGCTTACGGGCCCACAGTCACACGAGTGGGCTGGCTATTTCATCCAGACGGCCCACATTACAGGAAAGCTCTGCAGTAGACCCTTGTCTCCTGATGTGTTGCTGGAGCAGAGGAAAGGGCTGGAAGAGGGTCAAATAGAAGGAAGGAGAAAACCTGATGTGATGTAGATGTCCAAAGAGGGGTCAGAAAGAAGATCATGTTGGCTGTCTGCTTTTTGTGTTTGACTTGAGGTATTGTATTTCTCAGAAGAGAGATATTTCAGAGGGTTTTGAGAGCGGGACTTCATGATTTGCATTATAGGAGGAAATGTTCAGAATGGTAATTCCATAAAATAGTGATTCTATTTGATGACTTTAGGAACAGCTATAGTCATGTATCAGTGGAAGCACATTGCATATTCACCCACTGTGTCCTCTACTACAGTGTTTTGGTCTGTTTGTAAATGTTTAAGTGCTTTAACTGTCGTACTCTCAGTAGAGTGTTTAGTTAGACTTGGAACTCTAGGGTACAGTATGTGCCAAATGATAAAACCGTATCTACATGTCTTCCTGAAACCTCTATGATGTAGTCGAGGCCAGTCAGTTGGAATTGCTCCACCCACTGCCAGAGATTGTATGTAAATGTTTATTTTTATGAGAGAATATGATGCCCTAATTGTAGTTGGAAAACATGAACAACTTGCTCAGGGAGGGAAATTATAATCAGACCCTATAGTAATAGCAGGACCGGCACAAGAATGACATGCCTGAGGGGACTTTTTAAATCCATGGGAGGAACAACTTTTGTTGTTTTAGAGCCTGATAGCACAAAGTAGATTGGTCCTCCTGCTGTTCAAATGTTAACAAAGTGATCTGAAATGGATCCGTACACATCGCTTTCTACACTGAACAAAAATATAAACGCAACATGTATAAAGTGTTGGTTTCATGAGCTGAAATAAAATATCCCAGAAATGTTCCATATGCACAAAAAGCTTATTTTTCTAACAGATATTGTACAAATTTGTTTACATCCTTGTTTTTGAGCATTTTTCCTTTGCCAAGATAATCAATCCACCTGACAGGTGTGGCATATAGAGAAGCTGATTAAACTGCATGAACATTACACAGGTGCACCTTGTGCTGGAAACAATAAAAGGCCACTCTAAAATGGGCAGTTTTGTCAAGCAACACAATGCCACAGATGTCTCAAGTTTTGAGGGATTGTGCAATTGGCATGCTGACTGCAGGAATGTCCACCAGAGCAGAGAATTTGGCAGTACATCCAACCGGCCTCACAACCGCAGGCCACGTGTATAGCGTTGTGTGGGGCACCGGTTTGCTGATGTCAACGTTGTGAACAGAGTGCAACGGTGGAGTTATGGTATGGGCAGGCATAAGCTACTGACAATAAACCGATAGCATTTTATCAATGGAAATTTGAATGCACAAAAATTCCATGACGACATCCTGGGGCCCATTGTGAGACCTATTTTTTTTATTATTATGTGACCAACATTTGCCTATCTGCATTCCCAGTCGTAAAATCAATAGATTAGGGCCTAATTCATTTATTTCAACTGACTGATTTCCTCATATGAACTGTAACTCACTAAAATCAATTAAATAGTTGCATGTTGTGTTTATATTTTTGTTCAGTTTATAATGAAACAAGAAAGATATGCGCCGCACTACGACATGTGTATCTGAAATGCAGCCGTAGCTGCAGTAGGCCTACACATCATTTTGCCTACCAACACGCCCAGATCATCTGGACAGTATGAGCACCACTAGGCTGTCAAAGATTAGGGTTCCCAAGATGGCGTAGCAGTAGGTCGTCCTGTCCTGTCGTGTCCCTGTATATATCGTTTATTTTTCGTTTTTTACATATTTTCTCCACATATCTCTTTGAAAACATTTTGCTAAACCCTAAGCTTCCAAATACTCTCCTGCAACTCGACTCACCCAATGTAGCTATTTTTCCTAAAGTACTTATATTTACTTCGGGACCCCTCAACTGAAGCTAGCCAGCTAACCAGTGGGTATGCTAGCGGTCTCCAGCTAACCGGTCATCAGCTAACCTGTAGTTCGGAAAGCTCTCGCCTGTTCGTACAACGCGACTTTAACCAGAGCACAACGGACCTATTTATTTTTCATCCCCGGATTCCCACCGCAAACGGAACATCTTTCAGCTGGATTTTTCAGCAACTAGCTATCTAGCTAAACCGCAACCTCGGATTACTCCTGGCTAGCGTCTCCACCCACTTAGCTTGAAGCTAGCCCGGCCGTAGCACCTGTGCTACCACCGTAGCATACTCCTGAGCTACAATACCCGGGCCCACGACCGGTCTACCGATGTCATCGCATGAAGAGGAATAAACAGACTCACCCCATCGCGACGTCCCCCAAAGGCTAACTCTCTAGCCCTCGCTATCTCCCTGCTTGCTAATTCGGCCTGCTAACTGCTAGCTTGTCCAGCTCCGGCCCGCTAACTGCTACCTTGTCTAGCCCGGGCCTACAAACTGTTAGCTTGTTAGCACAGGCCTGCTAACCGCCTGAATCGCCGCATCTCAAACGCTCACCGGACCCATATTTACTTTCTATCTCTTTTGACTTTTAATTTGTTTATACCTTCCGGAAACCTGCCTCACCCAATGTGATACGGAATCGCTATTATTTTTTATTTATTTTTAGAACACACTCAAGAACCTCCAGAAGCTAACCAGCTAACTAGCTACAAGCTATTTAGTCATTGTTAGTTTTTTTTTTACCTGGATAACACTCGCCAGGCCAGCTTCCCTGGCCCATCCACCGCTGCCCCCTGGACACTGATCTCTTGGCTACATAGCTGATGCACGCTGGACTGTCCATTAATCACGGTACTCCATTCTGCTTGTTTGTTCTATCTGTTGGCCCCGTTGCCTAGTCTATGCCATTTTACCTGCTGTTGTTGTGCTAGCTGATTAGCTGTTGTCTCACCTACTGTTTTAGCTAGCTTTCCCAATTCAACACCTGTGATTACTGTATGCCTCGCTGTATGTCTCTCTCAAATGTCAATATGCCTTGTATACTGTTGTTCAGGTTAGTTATCATTGTTTTAGTTCACAATGGAGCCCCTAGTTCCACTCTTCACACCCCTGATAACTCCTTTGTCCCACCTCCCACACATGCGGTGACCTCACCCATTACTACCAGCATGTCCAGAGATACAACCTCCCTCATCATCACCCAGTGCCTGGGCTTACCTCCGCTGTACCCGCACCCCACCATACCCCTGTCTGCGCATTATGCCCTGAATATATTCTACCATGCCCAGAAACCTGCTCCTCTTATTCTCTGTCCCCAACGCTCTAGGCGATCAGTTTTGATAGCCTTTAGCCGCACCCTCATACTACTCCTTCTCTGTTCTGCGGGTGATGTGGAGGTAAACCCAGGCCCTGCATGTCCCCAGGCACCCTCATTTGTTGACTTCTGTGATCGAAAAAGCCTTGGTTTCATGCATGTCAACATCAGAAGCCTCCTCCCTAAGTTTGTTTTACTCACTGCTTTAGCACACTCTGCTAACCCTGATGTCCTTGCTGTGTCTGAATCCTGGCTCAGGAAGGCCACCAAAAATTCAGAGATTTCCATACCCAACTATAACATCTTCCGTCAAGATAAAACTGCCAAAGGGGGCGGAGTTGCAGTTTACTGCAGAGATAGCCTGCAAAGTAATGTCATACTTTCCAGGTCCATACCCAAACAGTTCGAACTACTAATTTTGAAAATTACTCTCTCCAGAAATAAGTCTCTCACGGTTTCCGCCTGCTACCGACCCCCCTCAGCTCCCAGCTGTGCCCTGGACACCATTTGTGAATTGATCGCCCCCCATCTAGCTTCAGAGTTTGTTCTGTTAGGTGACCTAAACTGGGATATGCTTAACACCTTGCCAGTCCTACAATCTAAGCTAGATGCCCTCAATCTCACACAAATCATCAAGGAACCCACCAGGTACAACCCTAACTCTGTAAACAAGGGCACCCTCATAGACGTCATCCTGACCAACTGGCCCTCCAAATACACCTCCGCTGTCTTCAACCAGGATCTCAGCGATCACTGCCTCATTGCCTGTATCCGCTACGGAGCCGCAGTCAAACGACCACCCCTCATCACTGTCAAACGCTCCCTAAAACACTTCTGTGAGCAGGCCTTTCTAATCAACCTGGCCCGGGTATCCTGGAAGGACATTGACCTCATCCCGTCAGTTGAGGATGCCTGGTCATTCTTTAAAAGTAACTTCCTCACCATTTTAGATAAGCATGCTCCGTTCAAAAAATGCAGAACTAAGAACAGATACAGCCCTTGGTTCACCCCAGACCTGACTGCCCTCGACCAGCACAAAAACATCCTGTGGCGGACTGCAATAGCATCGAATAGTCCCCGTGATATGCAACTGTTCAGGGAAGTCCGGAACCAATACACTCAGTCAGTCAGGAAAGCTAAGGCCAGCTTCTTCAGGCAGAAGTTTGCATCCTGTAGCTCCAACTCCAAAAAGTTCTGGGACACCGTGAAGTCCATGGAGAACAAGAGCACCTCCTCCCAGCTGCCCACTGCACTGAGGCTAGGTAACACGGTCACCACTGATAAATCCATGATTATCGAAAACTTCAATAAGCATTTCTCAACGGCTGGCCATGCCTTCCGCCTGGCTACTTCAACCTCGGCCTACAGCTCCGCCCCCCCCGCAGCTCCTCGCCCAAGCCTCTCCAGGTTCTCCTTTAACCAAATCCAGATAGCAGATGTTCTGAAAGAGCTGCAAAACCTGGACCCGTACAAATCAGCTGGGCTTGAGAATCTGGACCCTCTATTTCTGAAACTATCTGCCACCATTGTCGCAACCCCTATTACCAGCCTGTTCAACCTCTCTTTCATATCGTCTGAGATCCCCAAGGATTGGAAAGCTGCCGCAGTCATCCCCCTCTTCAAAGGGGGAGACACCCTGGACCCAAACTGTTACAGACCTATATCCATCCTGCCCTGCCTATCTAAGGTCTTCGAAAGCCAAGTCAACAAACAGGTCACTGACCATCTCGAATCCCACCGCACCTTCTCCGCTGTGCAATCTGGTTTCCGAGCCGGTCATGGGTGCACCTCAGCCACACTCAAGGTACTCAACGATATCATAACCGCCATCGATAAAAGACAGTACTGTGCAGCCGTCTTCATCGACCTTGCCAAGGCTTTCGACTCTGTCAATCACCATATTCTTATCGGCAGACTCAGGAGCCTCGGTTTTTCGGATGACTGCCTTGCCTGGTTCACCAATTACTTTGCAGACAGAGTTCAGTGCGTCAAATCGGAGGGCATGCTGTCTGGTCCTCTGGCAGTCTCTATGGGGGTGCCACAGGGTTCAATTCTCGGGCCGACTCTTTTCTCTGTGTATATCAATGATGTTGCTCTTGCTGCGGGTGATTCCCTGATCCACCTCTACGCAGACGACACCATTCTATATACCTTCGGCCCGTCTTTGGACACTGTGCTATCTAACCTCCAAACAAGCTTCAATGCCATACAACACTCCTTCCGTGGCCTCCAACTGCTCTTAAACGCTAGTAAAACCAAATGCATGCTTTTCAACCGGTCGCTGCCTGCACCCGCATGCCCGACTAGCATCACCACCCTGGATGGTTCCGACCTAGAATATGTGGACATCTATAAGTACCTAGGTGTCTGGCTAGACTGCAAACTCTCCTTCCAGACTCATATCAAACATCTCCAATCGAAAATCAAATCAAGAGTCGGCTTTCTATTCCGCAACAAAGCCTCCTTCACTCACGCCGCCAAGCTTACCCTAGTAAAACTGACTATCCTACCGATCCTCGACTTCGGCGATGTCATCTACAAAATGGCTTCCAACACTCTACTCAGCAAACTGGATGCAGTCTATCACAGTGCCATCCGTTTCGTCACTAAAGCACCTTATACCATCCACCACTGCGACTTGTATGCTCTAGTCGGCTGGCCCTCACTACATATTCGTCGCCAGACCCACTGGCTCCAGGTCATCTACAAGTCCATGCTAGGTAAAGCTCCGCCTTATCTCAGCTCACTGGTCACGATGGCAACACCCATCCGTAGCACGTGCTCCAGCAGGTGTATCTCACTGATCATCCCTAAAGCCAACACCTCATTTGGCCGCCTTTCGTTCCAGTACTCTGCTGCCTGTGACTGGAACAAATTGCAAAAATCGCTGAAGTTGGAGACTGTTATCTCCCTCCCCAACTTCAAACATCAGCTATCTGAGCAGCTAACCGATCGCTGCAGCTGTACATAGTCTATTGGTAAATAGCCCACCCTTTTTCACCTACCTCATCCCCATACTGTTTTTATTTATTTACTTTTCTGCTCTTTTGCACACCAATATCTCTACCTGTACATGACCATCTGATCATTCATCACTCCAGTGTTAATCTGCAAAATTGTAATTATTTGCCTACCTCCTCATGCCTTTTGCACACATTGTATATAGACTCCCCCTTTGGTTTCTACTGTATTATTGACTTGTTAATTGTTTACTCCATGTGTAACTCTTTGTTGTCTGCTCACACTGCTATGCTTTATCTTGGCCAGGTCGCAGTTGCAAATGAGAACTTGTTCTCAACTAGCCTACCTGGTTAAATAAAGGTGAAATAAAAATAAATAAAATTAAAAAGATTCTTACAGGCTTCATAGCTTCAACTTCAATCATTACAACTATAGGCTAAATTTTTGTTGAATTTGTGACACTACGCAATGAGCGTAACCCAGCCACCACTCTCCAGGTGAGCAATATTTTCTGTGTAGGAGAGTTTCAGAAAAGCATAACTGATGTGAAATGTCCTACCTGGCAGTAGCCAATTTGAATCTGCCGCGAATAAGAGTAAAAACCTATTCTGAGAGCAACACACTATAGCAAGAGAACAGGGAGGGGGCAAAAAGTAGGCTATGAGTAGTTTTCATAGTATTGACACCAATTTTACAGTAGCCTATCACACAATGACTGTGTACTGCAAATGAATGATAACAGAGTGAAAGTTGGCCTACTTCTTTTAGTAGGCTACATACGGTATTGGTCCCATTACCAAGACTAACAACATTTACAAAAATGTAGTCCTTTCTGAAATTCAGCCATACACACAACAACTATTGTGAAGAAAAGCCCTGTGAAGACTGGTAGCCCAAGATGTGCTCCTTAAAACAGCACACACTGTATCCATCTATTCAGGACCATGGACAGAAGGTTACTACCAGTCAGCGCGATGAAAGGATATAGTTAGATGCACTGCCCGTTTCAGCACCACCGGAGTGGACAACAGGAACACAGGAGCACTGTACCAGGGCTCACCTCAGATCACAACCAATAGATTGGTCATTTAAAATATATATATATATTTCACCTTTATTTAACCAGGTAGGCCATTTGAGAACAAGCAGTGCGACAAAAAACAACACAGAGTTACACATAGGATAAACAAAAGTACAGTCAATAACACAATAGAAAAATCTAAATACTGTGTGTGCAAATGGAGTGAGGAGGTAAGGCAATAAATAGGCCAATAGTAGTGAAGTAATACAAATTTAGCAAATTATCAGTGAAGTGATAGATGTGCAAGTAGAAATACTGCTGTGCAAAAGAGTAAAAAAGTCAATAAAAACAATATGGGGATGAGGTAGGTAGTTGGGTGGGCTATTTAAGGATGGGCTATGTACAGCTGCAGCGATCAGTAAGCTGCTTAGATAGCTGATGCTTAAAGTTAGTGAGTGAGATATAAGTCTCCAACTTCAGCGATTTTTGAACTTCGTTCCATTCATTGTCCCTATAACCATCAAATAACAGAAACCTGTATATCTATCAATAGCAATTGGACCTGCAAAAGCAAGCAGTGACATTAAGAATCACAAATGCATCTCAAATATTAAAAAGTAAAAAGCAAAGACCTGAACTATACATTACATAAAAAAATGTAGGGGCCAAGGCCATAAAGGTTGTAGCTTACCATTTGTAGCCTCCTCCATGCTGTGTTGAACCTCATAAGAAGTTTCTGATTCCATTCTCCTTCCTGGCGAAATGTACTTGTCAGGTCACTCTCAAACGCCAGCTGGACAAGCTCAGCTTTTCATTGATCTGATGTAACATGCTGCGTCTGTGTTCACTGAATACGTTCTTCAGGGTAGAGAATCCATGTTTCAGTGCCTAAAGCACAGTCTGCATTGCTGACAAAGACCCGCCATATCTTTGAGGTACACTGAGTGGGGTCCATTTGTTGTTGCTGGCTGTGGCGGCGATTTCACTTTGCAACAATGTGCGAGACACAATAAACTCAGTTTCCACTGGTTCAGCTTAGGTTAGATCCAACAGGTCGTCAGGTGCTACTGGTTGGGGTAACAGAGTTACCCTCGTGCTGCTGGTGCTAGGCCCTGGCTCTTCTCCATCTTGTTGGTCAGCAGGCAACGTGGGGGATGGGTGGGTAT
The DNA here is from genome assembly GCF_002021735.2 of Oncorhynchus kisutch. Taxonomy (NCBI): domain Eukaryota; kingdom Metazoa; phylum Chordata; class Actinopteri; order Salmoniformes; family Salmonidae; genus Oncorhynchus; species Oncorhynchus kisutch. Next base: position 66,940,902 of record NC_034183.2, read on the forward strand.
TACATTTCCTGCTAGGCTCCTCAACCTCGGTGGTCAGGCCAGCAGACTACATGGTGAGCTCGGTATACCTCTCTACATGGTGGTCCTTGGTCCTGTTGCTGTTGGCAGTGCCCAGCCATGTTCAGATATCCATGCTGATCAAAGCTTAGCCAGCTATAATTATTCAGCGTGCTGCTAACAAAACTTAACAAAGCTAGTAGCTACTAGCTAGTCTATTATTACCTGTCTGCAAAAGGGAACAACTTTTTTCACTCTCTGTGAGAAAAAAACGATCAATTTGAACCCGCCCTGGGTGGGATCCAATGAGCTTCCTTAACAAAGTAATGAAGGTGGCACCTCATGACATTGCATGGCTAGGTGCCCAATCAGAATGCATGCATTTGGGGGATTTTACATGAGTGACCCATTCCTCGTCCTTCCTCAGATCTCGAGCACACACCTGGCTTAAAGCCTTTGTCCTGGTCTGCGCTACTGGTAGGCCCAGCGACGCTACACTGGAAAAACCCGGGCATTGTAATTCATATACCATTTGTTATGTTTATGGGGAAACAAAACTTGTGGGGAGGGGGCACAAATTCTATCTGGGGGGTCCCTGCCAGGCTTTGCCAAGCTGTAGAGCCAGTCCTCCTTCTATGTCAACGTGACCACATTAAATCTGAATTCTATCACTTAGATTATTTTTTGATTATACAAAGGCCATTATTGTAATATCTCCTCATCATGCTGCCCCTTTCACACTGAGTGTATTTTAAATGTCTTTGAGTTTCATTCACAGTTGGTTCTCAGCACAATGTTTTCTATCAGAGACTTCCGCTCTCTAAATACAATGCTGTCAGCAATGACATACTGATTTGTTTTAAGACAAAATAACTAGCCATACACATTTAGTAGAAAATATTATTCCTATGAAAGGCTTTGAAATATCTTGTAATTCTGTTTCTATGCAGAAAGGTAACTGTTGCATAATGTCCCAAGGATATTTCTCTCTCACTTTTCTCAATGTACTAAAATATCGGATTAGGATTAGGATTGTTCAGTCTGAGTAAAAATCTCAGTTTTCCAACACGAATGATGCTGGACACTGGCTGTTTAGAGCACTGTAAACTGTTATTAACTGTGACCCAAATAACTGCTATGAACGGTACTGCTATGAACGGTGTTATGAGCCATAATAATGATGCCATCTGAAAGAGCAGACAGTGTGCTCTAAAACACTGCCTACAAACCATTAACCTAGTACTTTCATGCCTGAGCACGCTAGGAAGCTGCAGCTCACACAGAAAAAAGCTAACAGCTGAAATCAAACAGGAAGACATGGAACAGAGAGGAGTGCAGTCGGGATGATTTGTCGCTCTCTCTTGCTGTTATTGTGTGTGTGCCGTGTTAACATCTTCAAGGGCACACATTCACAAGCAGGAGGTAAACCAAGACTTGTCAAAGTGGACGAGAGAAGTGAAACATAATGGAGAATGGAACGGCTTTACATTTCAGATGATTGCTCCTCATCGCATCTCTCTAAATCGTGTGTTCTCTCTCGCAACACACACATAAACACCATTGGCATAAAGTATTCATGGGATGGTAAAAGTAATGAAGAGCTTGCTTTGATCACTGTGGTGTTTGAGCTCTTTAGTTGCCCTTTTTGTGTGCCTGTATGTGATGTTAGTGAGGCCCCTCTGGCCAGATCAAAAATACATCCACACTGGCCCTCTCCATCTCTGCCCACTAACACGGGAGCATGCGTGAGGATGATGAAGAGGCTGGGATTGTGGTGTTAAGTCATGCATGCAGCACCATGCTCGGTTAAGCACATTTCTCATTCTGTTTGCCTGGCTTATAAATCACTTCTCTGTAATTAGTTTACTCAGAATTAATGTTTCAAAGCAGTAATTGCATGTGATTCAGACACAATAGGCTACACAGTCGAGAGACTCATTGTATTGTTATTTTGTTCTCAGAAATTATGTTTCTAAAGAGGCACCAAAGAGTGTTGTGAAACAATATGTCCCATTAAGGAAGTCCACACTTTATAGAAAATACATGTTTTACTTTGTTTTACTTTGCTGTTGTAAATGTCATGTCTTTGCCAAAAAACCTGTTAGACTAAAGCAGGTGTAATTGGAAGAGCAGCAACTCCAGGAGTCTGTTTGAGCCAACATGTTATTACCACCCCACTGTAGGGGCTTTTAGCAGATCCATGAAAGGTCTGTAATAGATAATGTTACTCTAGAGGTTTGGCTGGAAGGTCACGAGAGAGGAATGGCTAACAGCAACAGATTTGGCATATTTTTATTTACGCCCTCACTTTCTTTCTCTCCTGAGAGATTGAAAACTCTGTGGGACGGTGTTGATCTAATGCAGGTAACCTTTAACAAGCCTCATTACTGCTGAGCCTGGGCCCACGATGTCTCTGACCTTTAGGAAGCTACCTACCCCCTCGAGGAACAGCGCCTCTATCGGGTGAAGAAAAGAGGGGGGGAAAGAAGAATGAAAAATGTCCACAAAAAGCTCATGAATATTCCTCACACCTCTTCTATCTCTGGGCAGGCAGATTGCAGGCAGATTGCATGAAGAGATACAGATGCATCTGAGAGCATTATGCTGGTTTCCACTAGATTCCACAGCCACAAAGTCAAGATCGAAAAAATAAAATACATGTAAACAAAAATGATCTTCTGGGGCTTCATTTAAGGTTAGGGTTAGGCATAAGGTTAGGGTTAGGCATAAGGTTAGCAGTGTGGTTAAGGTTTAAAATCAAATTTGAAGAACATACATTTTTTAAATAGGAGGGTTTATGACTTTGCGGCTGAAGAAGCTTGTGACGATCCATGATGCTGTTTTCATCAGAACCACTTCACTCTCTCTCTGAGAAGATAATGACCAGCGTTTACATGGTGGCAACCGTCTAAAAGTCCGGACCTCCTGAAGGTGTTTTCACAGGGGGCTCGGAGGATGCATTAACCCTCCATCCACCATGGATCTCATGCATATCACTTACCAGGATGTTGACCAGATGGCCACCTGAGTGTCGATGTGGAAAATATTTTGTTTTGCGAGAGAATTAGGTACCTACACGTTGGCGCCATGGAGCGACTTTGAGTTGCAGCTTTTAGCCAAGTGAGCAATTGGATATTTTAGGTAGATCAGATTTTTCATGGGGCAGGGATTGGGCACAGTACATCAAGCTGGTAAGTGTAACCCTCTTAGATCAGTGTTAGTCTGTCTGTCTAATATCTTCTCAGGACTATGGGTTGATATAACAGCTGATAAGTCCATTTGGCAGTAGTATGTTGTGTTTGGTCCAAACTGAAGAGTGCCACCCCTGATCTAGTCTATATGGATTGCCAAGGTGGTCCTCTTCCTCCACTCAGGACTTGGACCAGACCCATGTTAGGAGAACATAATACTCTATAATGGGATATGGGCTGGACCCAGTGAATGGAGCCTGCTAGTTAGTACAGTTAACTCATATTTGTAGTTAGTATTCAAATGGGTCTCCGTTTTGTTCAAGAGATGGCTTGAATCCTGACCCAAAAATGTGTCAAAAACATATGGTCCTGCCAATTCCGGATGTGATGGTTATGTGCTTTCAAATAAAATGCAAATTGGAAATCTGTTCCAGTCAGTTCAATCTGGAAGAATAATTTGAGCTCATCTTTAATTCATGGTGGGTGCTAACAGTAGGCCAATCATCTCTCTGCACCGTTCTAGGAGCCCATTCCCAAAAAGGGTCAATGCTTCCTAGGAGAAACAGCTAGACACAAACCTACCACCAAGTCTCCTCCACTTCAGCCTCCTCTCTTGCCACTTCCCCTGATCTCCCTCCTGCAGAATCGTCTCACAACAAGACACATGAAGATTTAATGATGGACACTATCGCTGCTTCACAGCCCAGAGATAATGACGCAGCAAGTTCAGCAGGTTCATGAGACAGATGTTAAGTGGGATAAATGCTTGTGTCCAATAGCAACGGAGACGAATGGAAGACGGGGGTATTATGCTAATGCCAGCCTGGAGCCTTCAAGCTGGCAGGAGATTTGAAGAGGAAAAAGAGAACTTCCAACTGAGTTTGTTTTCTTTTGTTTCCTAATGATCACACCAGGATCTTTCTATGGTGTCAGAGTTGAAATATTCTCCCTGGGCCAAGTTGTGTGTTTTTGTATGGCTGTTTTGCACCATGAGAGATTTGAGAGGTTGGAATAGGTTAGGAATCCTACAAAGCTCGAGTGACAGTGTAAAGCACACTTCATGAAAGAAATAAAGCATGTATTAATGCGGAATTGGGAGGGTGGGTGTGGAATGTGTTACAATTGCACAACCCGAGTGCAAGCTGTTCACTGTAGAGATTTGAAGCGCTCCAACTCTACAGTATGTCTGTCCCTGACGCTTGCCTCTGCCAAAGATAACTAGTCCTCTCCATCTCTCAGCTCCCCTTATCTTTTCGCTCAGATCCTTGCCAACATCATACTTGATATTTCCAGCACTCTCCATGATCTTTTTCTGTTGTTTAAAAAAGATATACTATTCCCCTTTTCTCTACCATTCCCTTTCTTTCTCTCTCCTTCTGGCTCTATCTCACTCTCTTCCCTTCTATCCCCCTCTCCTTAAAGACAGACATGATGTTTTGCGAAGACATGTTAGTAGAGCCTCTGTACTCTGAATGCATCCATCAATCATTCATAGCTGGAAGATATCAGGGTCACCTGGTCCATTTCAACTGTGAGGCACATATATTTTTTTATTTGTAAAAAAACATTTTAGCCCCTTTTCTCCTCAATTTCGTGGTATCCAATTGTTAGTAATTACTATCTTGTCTCATCGCTACAACTCCCGTACGGGCTCGGGAGAGAAAATTGAGATTGTTGGTCACTGGCTTACACACAATACTTCATAATGTCAAAGTGGAATTATGTTTTTAGACATGTTTATAAATTAATCAAAAATGAAAATCGGAAATTGCTCGAGTCAATAAGTATTCAACCCCTTTCTTGTGGCAAGTCTAAATAAGTTCGGGAGTAACAATTTGTGACCCGTTTCAGGAAACTAGGTGTATGTCACAGGAAAGCCAAAATGCGTTTTTTGGCAGAAATGCGTCCTGGAACATGTGAACTTTCATGTGCTTTAATAACAAACTTGTATGTCATCTGTAAATACCAATACAATTCTTAAATTATGAGCCTAGTTGGTTTAGCCACAGAAAAAGTCAGCAACCTTCCTGCTAGCCTTAATTGGCTGAGATAATGAGTAGGATGGACATGCCGAGAGATGTGTTTGGATTGGTCTGCCATGCAGCACAATTCTGTCTATTTGAGCTGGTCAGTATGTGTAGGTAATCATGTCTAACGCGGCTTTAAAATATATAAATAGAGTAGTAGAACTACATAAGTGATGCTCTGTACTTTCTGGAGGACTGAGTTTTGAAATCATTGGAATTAGTGTATGATAGCTAGGGAGATAGAGAAAATGTTGCTGTTTGATTGCAAATTTGAAGACGGAGTGTAAAAGAGAACACACAGAAGGCTGTTTTCAGACCTGTCTCCAGATTACATCTTCAATCTAAGGGCAACCATGGCATCTGTGACAGAGAAGGAGAAGTGTCCATCCATGTATATGGGTAAGATAGTCTAGCTAGCTACATTTTCAGATATTATATGTTTTTCATTTTGTCAGAAAGTTGTTTTCATTTCAAGTTAAAGTGTACTGTTAGCTAGCTAGCTAACGTTAGTTGCCTGGCTCGCTAACGTTACGTGTATGATCTGTGTAGTGTAGAGCCATTTGCTTTGCTAGGTATAGCCTAACATTAACTAGCTAACATTAAACCCTGTTGATTAGCTACCTTCAGATTCATGCAGGGTAGTAATGTCATGAGTTGGGATTATGGTTCATTGTTTAGCTAGCTAGCTACATGTCTTTACAACAGACTCCACTTTGCAAGAATCCATTTCAATAGAATGTTCATGATGTCACTGCGACATGACAGCTATTGATAGACGTAGTTTGTAAATTCGATGTGGCTATCTACTCCGATTTCAGAGCACTCTCGTCTTAGTGTGCCAGAGTGCAGAATAATTTATGAATTTACGAACGCTCAATACCCATTGAATATGGCCGGAGTCAGTAAATGTTGTCAGAAAGCGTGATTAAATTGTTGCCAGCAGCACAGTTGCAGTCACCAACGCTCTGGATAACTGCCTAACCAGCTCAGCTAGGGTGAGTAAAATGGTCAGAGTGAGCTGTTCTCCGAATCGAGCCGGTCAGCCACATTTGCTAAGCAAATGTCACATTATAAGTCACATTATAAGTTGCATGGACTCTATATGCAATATTAGTGCTTAACATTGTTTTTTTATGACTACCTCATCTCTGTACCACATACTTACAGTTATCTGTAAGGTCCCTCAGTCGAGCAGTGAATTTCAACCACATATTCAACCACACAGACAAGAGAGCCAAAGGGCTCTATTTTATGGGCTCTATTTTCAGCTGGCGTTAAGCCAGCGCTAGTGTCAAACACACGTTAGTTTGCAATTTTGTCATGTAAAAACTTTCATTTACTAGCCCTAATGCCAGTTTCAGAAATATCAGCTCGCTTGCGCTCAGATGGGAGGGACATATTTGGGGTGTGTCCTTAAAAACATGATGCAAAGTGCTAATTTCAAGCAGCGCTAATAGGGATATTTAAGACCAACAAAAACTGGTTTTAGCGGTAACATAGCTGGTTAAGGCATGAATTTTGACAGCAGAAACGTAGCCTATCCAGCTGTGACGTACAGTGCGTATGTAATGTGGTCCTGTGTGTAACTGGTGTAGAGTGTGAGGCTCAGGACAGCAGAAATGAGTAATCAACGTACTTTTCTCAAAAATACAAAAATACAAGGCAAATATACGAGCCCACAATAACAGACCGATTTACAAAGAACAATCACTCACAAACAAACATGGGGAACAGAGGGTTAAATAATAAATAGGTAATTGGGTGAGTGAAACCAGGTGTGTAAGACTAAGACAAAACAAATGGAAAATGAAAAGTGGATCTGCGGTGGCTAGAAGGCCTGCGATGTCAACCGCCGAACGCTGCCCAAACAAGGAGAGGGACCGACTTCGGCGGAAGTCGTGACAGCGTATATGCAAATATAACAATAGTAGCCTGATGTGCTTTCGGTGCCTGTAATACTTTGTATTTAGAAACATAAAAAATTACTGTTTCTTCCCAATTCAGTTAAAAACATTTAAAACCAAGTATAGCCTCCCCTCATCTCAATGAAGGCTGTTTTTTAGGTCGCCCAATGCAGTCGTGAAGTAGTCAAGACTGTTGATAAAGGGTTTGGCGCTTGAGACAGCTTGGAAATTAAAATATCAAGTTTGAGAGGAGTAAAACAGTGAGCTGACATTTCCTTTTTATCAGTGCATTGCAGGCAGCCACACATTATTTTAGCCATGCAGGTCCTGTTTTGGACATGCTTAAACCCCCTCCATGATGTAGGCTTGGTGTCTATGCCCATCATGAAAGGAGAGATGAGAAACTCAGTCAATAGGGTGAACCTGTTATTTATATAATGTGTCTATAACCTGTAAAAGTAGCTTGTTTTCTGTTTCATACAGTTCTAAACCCAAGCTATCCCTTAGGCCTAATATAGAGAAGGCTGGTTCAACAGCCTGTCTTTTTCATCCTGCTGATTTGATCTTATTATTCCTTTTTACATGTATTTATTCTTGTTGTTGTTTTTGGTTACATTTTTATTACAACTAAACTTATTAGAATGATTCACCTTCTTGGTATTATGGTGACAACGTCCGTGGCACGCTTGCAATGAAACTTCTGTAGATGTGTGAATGCTATCTGGTCTCTGAAATGGTTCCCATTATGTTAGTAAAACATAGGCCTATTTGAGAGCAGTATAACGGTGAGTGGACATTCTCCCTTTCAATTTATATAGGATATTTGCCCAGCTACTGTATGTGCGTTAAACCCTCCATAGTCTGCGTTGTTTTAATATTATATGACCACATGGAGAAATGATGGTGCCTGTAAGTGTGACATAGCCTATTTAAAACAGGTTGTTTAAAACATTTTTATTTGAAGAATTTGATCAGAATTATTTGTTTTCTTTTTAGGCCTTATCAATTATAAATGTAATCTTGCTTATTGACAATGTTTGGCATGTCCATGCTCAAACATAATGCAATTTACAGTAGGAGCCCCTATATCAGTGTGAATGCTATTGAAGCCATGCAATTACTTATAACAATGTGGACTGCAAATGGTTTCAAGTTAAAGAGACAATATGTAACTTTTTGGGCAACCTGACCAAATTCACATAGAAATGTTTGTTATAGATCTATCATTCTACTTGAAAGCAAGTCTAAGAAGCAGTAGATCTGTTCTATGTGTGCTATTTCTATAATTATTATTATTTTATTTTTTTCATTTTTTACTTTCGGTTTTGTACACCAGCTTCAAACAGCTGAAACAACAATATTTTTGGTAATGGAAAATATATTCCACAGCGGTTCAGATGGTACAATAATTCCCCCCACTATACTAGCTTATTTTGTCACATAAACTGAAATTAGGCTAACTATTAGAGTTTTAGCTACCAGGAAATGGCAGAGCGATTTCGGCATAGCGCAACTTTAACTATTTAGCAAAGATAGGTCTACATTTTGTCATTTCTGTAAGCCATTTAGCAAACTATAACGGACTATCATTGGAGTTGATTCCAAGGCAATACGTAAGACTGTAATTACACAACAAAAGGAACCACATATTTCACCATGGAGCATGTTCTGATTGGCCAGTAAGGGGCCAAGCATCGACACACCCACAACTTGTTTATTTATCAAAGTCCTTTCGTGCCAAAGCCAGCAAGTGCGCCGATAATTGTAATAGTGAAAATAGCAAAACAAATCTGGCACACCCCTGAACCTATAGCGCTACCTCGCAGTGCTTAGATTGACCATTGTGTTAGTTTTGTTAAAATAAAGACCTTCAACAGTTACAGAGTTTAATGGTTGTGATAGGAGTAAACAACATTGTAGTTACCCCACAATACTAACCTAATTGACAGAGTGAAAAGAAAAAAGCCTGCATATATAAATACATGTTTTGTCCTGAATACAAAGTGTTATGTTTTTGGTAAATCCAATACAGCACATGACTGAGTACCACTATTCATATTTTCAAGCATAGTGGTGGCTGCATCATGTTATGAGTATGCTTGTAATCATTAAGGACTGACTGTGGAGTTTTTCAGGATAAAAAATGTACATAATGTCTCCTGCTTTCCACCAGACAATGGGAGATGAATTCACCTTTCATCAGGAAAATAACCTAAAACACAATGCCAAGTTTACACTGGAGTTGCTTACCAAGAAGACACTGAATGTTCCTGTGTGAACATGTTACAGTTTTGACTTAAATCTGCTTGAAAATCTATGGCCAGACTTGAAAATGGTTGTCTAGCAATGATCAGCAACCAATTTGACAGAGCTTGAAGAATTTTGAAGAAAAAAACTATACAGGGAAAAAATATTGTACAATCCAGGTGTGCAGAGCTCTTAGAGACTTACCCAGAAAGGCTCACAGCTTGAATAGCTGCCAAAGGTGATTTCGAGCGTGTATTGATTCAGGGGTGTGAATAATAATGTCAATTTATATTTCTGTATTTCAATTTCAATAAATACGCCAACATTTCTAAAACCATGTTTTTACTTTGCCATTATGGGCTATCATGTGTAAAACATATTTAATTCATTTTGAATTCAGGCTGTAATACCGTTCAAAGTTTGGGGTCACTTAGAAATGTCATTGTTTTTGAAAGAAAAGCAACAAAAAATGTCCATTAAAATAACATCAAATCGATCAGAAATACAGCGTAAATTTTGTTAATGTTGTAAATGACTATTGTAGCTGGAAACCAATGATTTTTAATGGAATATCTACATACAGTAGGCGTACAGAGGCCCATTATCAGCACCCATCACTCCTGTGATCCAATGGCACGTTGTGTTAGCTAATCCAAGTTTATCATTTTAAAAGGCTAATTGATCATTAAAAAACCCTTTTGCAATTATGTTAGCACAGCTGAAAACTGTTGTTCTGATTGAAGAAGCAATAAAACTTGCCTTCTTTAGACTAGTTGAGTATCTGGAGCATCAGCGTTTGTGGGTTCGATTACAGTCTCAAAATGGCCAGAAACAAAGAACTTTCTTCTGAAACTCATCAGTCTATTCTTGTTCTGAGGAATGAAGGCTATTCCATGCGAGAAATTGCCAGGAAACTGAGGAACTCGTACAACACTGTGTACTACTCCCTTCACAGAACAGTGCAAACTGGCCCTAACCAGAATAGAAAGAGGAGTGGGACGCCGCGGTGCACAACTCAGCAAAGGGACAAGTACATTAGAGTGTCTAGTTTGAGAAAAAGACACCTCACAAGTCCTCAACTGGCAGCTTCATTAAATAGTACCCGCAAAACACCAGTCTCAACGTCAACAGTAAAGACGCGACTCCGGGATGCTGGCCTTCTAAAAAGAAAAAGTGGTTTTTAACTGTAGTGTATATTTATGTATGTTATGTATTTGTTGTTTGTTGTGTTGCCTTGGCAGCAGCTAATTGGGGGTTCTAATAAATACTAAATACTAAGCTGTGCATCAAGGTTCAGGTCAAACCAATTATATATATTTATGGAAAGCTGCTCTCTCTGCCTAACTGTGACCATTTTCCATCAACAGTTTTCAAAGCTCTATGTGGCTGTTTGGTGGCTATTTGGTTTTCTGTCTGTTGATATTCCTGTGGTGTTAAGAGGATACTCACAAGCTACGCTTGTTTATGGGTTAATTAGCCTATTCCTGTGTCTTGTTGACAATGTACAGTATCTGCCTCTTTGTGGCTTAGGGTGATCATGAAGTGAAGACATACTCATGCACACACATGCACATATTTCCATTGTTTTTCAATATTGTTGTTTTGTATTTCTGTTTCATCACATCTAACTCACACCTTACTATAGGAACAGGTGGCCATGTTTGGAACACACATGTGCATCCAGTAATTGACTGTGTTACAGAGTTCTGCATAGAGCCCCTGACTGATGGTCCAATGCTCTACACAAGTTAACGCTAATCACTTCTCTGATGAATTGTCCCCCGCTATAGCACTAATAGCATCATTAGAGCTGTTGTGGCGGTCTCAGCTCCTTGCCTTTCTATTCCCACAAGGAAGTTTTCTTTTGGTTTCCAGAGCAGGATCGGACAGGTTCACTTTCCACATCTAATTGGTTTTGATTCCGTGGGTAAAGCCAAATCTTCGCAACAGCTCAGTCTTAAAGAAAAGGTTTCCCCTTGCAAACGGCCCTGCTCACACCTGGCCTACAGCTGGGCCGGACAGCTGGTGTTCCTGTTACCAGGGCAACCTTATAGAAAAAGGTAGAGGGAATGAGAAAAGGAAAATTTATGATAAGGATGAGGATGGTTTCGAGTGGCTCGTGTCACCCTGTGCCCTCGTAATCAAAAGATTAAGCTGCAACAAAAGAATGGAGAATGTTTGTAATGAGAATTGCCATTTGACAAGTCTAAGCAAGTTGTTCTTTCAGCCGTCAAATCCATTACTGCCCACGGACTGAGCCAGTGATCAGATAATATGCTCAGTCTACCACCCAGGTTTCAACCACCTGTTACTGCCCACGGACTGAGCCAGTGCTCAGATAATATGCTCAGTCTACCACCCAGGTTTCAACCACCTGTTACTGCCCACGGACTGAGCCGGTGCTCAGATAATATGCTCAGTCTACCACCCAGGTTTCAACCACCTGTTACTGCCCACGGACTGAGCCAGTGATCAGATAATATGTACAGTCTACCACCCAGGTTTCAACCACCTGTTACTGCCCACGGACTGAGCCAGTGATCAGATAATATGTACAGTCTACCACCCAGGTTTCAACCACCTGTTACTGCCCACGGACTGAGCCAGTGATCAGATAAAATGCTCAGTCTACCACCCAGGTTTCAACTTCCTGTTATTGCCTACGGACTGAGCCAGTGCTGAGATAATATGCTCAGTCTACCACCCAGGTTTCAACCACCTGTTACTGCCCACGGACTGAGCCAGTGCTCAGATAATATGCTCAGTCTACCACCCAGGTTTCAACCACCTGTTACTACCCACGGACTGAGCCAGTGATCAGATAATATGTACAGTCTACCACCCAGGTTTCAACCACCTGTTACTGCCCACGGACTGAGCCAGTGCTCAGATAATATGCTCAGTCTACCACCCAGGTTTCAACCACCTGTTACTGCCCACGGACTGAGCCAGTGATCAGATAATATGCTCAGTCTACCACCCAGGTTTCAACCACCTGTTACTGCCCACGGACTGAGCCAGTGCTCAGATAATATGCTCAGTCTACCACCCACGTTTCAACCACCTGTTACTACCCACGGACTGAGCCAGTGATCACATAATATGTACAGTCTACCACCCAGGTTTCAACCACCTGTTATGCCCACGGACTGAGCCAGTGCTCAGATATTATGCTCAGTCTACCACCCAGGTTTCAACCACCTGTTACTGCCCACGGACTGAGCCAGTGCTCAGATAATATGCTCAGTCTACCACCCAGGTTTCAACCACCTGTTACTGCCCACGGACTGAGCCAGTGATCAGATTATATGCTCAGTCTACCACCCAGGTTTTAACCACCTGTTACTGACCACGGACTGAGCCAGTGATCAGATAATATGTACAGTCTACCACCCAGGTTTCAACCACCTGTTACTGCCCACGGACTGAGCCAGTGCTCAGATAAAATGCTCAGTCTACCACCCAGGTTTCAACCACCTGTTACTGCCCACGGACTGAGCCAGTGCTCAGATAATATGCTCAGTCTACCACCCAGATTTCAACCACCTGTTACTGCCCACGGACTGAGCCAGTGCTCAGATAATATGCTCAGTCTAGCACCCAGGTTTCAACCAACTGTTTCTGCCCACGGACTGAGCCAGTGCTCAGATAATATGCTCAGTCTACCACCCAGGTTTCAACCACCTGTTACTGCCCACGGACTGAGCCAGTGCTCAGATAATATGCTCAGTCTACCACCCAGGTTTCAACCACCTGTTACTGCCCATGGACTGAGCCAGTGCTCAGATAATATGCTCAGTCTACCACCCAGATTTCAACCACCTGTTACTGCCCACGGACTGAGCCAGTGCTCAGATAATATGCTCAGTCTACCACCCAGGTTTCAACCACCTGTTTCTGCCCACGGACTGAGCCAGTGCTCAGATAATATGCTCAGTCTACCACCCAGGTTTCAACCACCTGTTACTGCCCACGGACTGAGCCAGTGCTCAGATAATATGCTCAGTCTACCACCCAGGTTTCAACCACCTGTTACTGCCCACGGACTGAGCCAGTGCTCAGATAATATGCTCAGTCTACCACCCAGATTTCAACCACCTGTTACTGCCCACGGACTGAGCCAGTGCTCAGATAATATGCTCAGTCTAGCACCCAGGTTTCAACCACCTGTTTCTGCCCACGGACTGAGCCAGTGCTCAGATAATATGCTCAGTCTACCACCCAGGTTTCAACCACCTGTTACTGCCCACGGACTGAGCCAGTGCTCAGATAATATGCTCAGTCTACCACCCAGGTTTCAACCACCTGTTACTGCCCACGGACTGAGCCAGTGCTCAGATAATATGCTCAGTCTACCACCCAGGTTTCAACCACCTGTTACTACCCACGGACTGAGCCAGTGATCACATAATATGTACAGTCTACCACCCAGGTTTCAACCACCTGTTATGCCCACGGACTGAGCCAGTGCTCAGATATTATGCTCAGTCTACCACCCAGGTTTCAACCACCTGTTACTGCCCACGGACTGAGCCAGTGCTCAGATAATATGCTCAGTCTACCACCCAGGTTTCAACCACCTGTTACTGCCCACGGACTGAGCCAGTGCTCAGATAATATGCTCAGTCTACCACCCAGGTTTCAACCACCTGTTACTGCCCACGGACTGAGCCAGTGCTCAGATAATATGCTCAGTCTACCACCCAGGTTTCAACCACCTGTTACTGCCCACGGACTGAGACGGTGCTCAGATAATATGCTCAGTCTACCACCCAGGTTTCAACCACCTGTTACTGCCCACGGACTGAGCCGGTGCTCAGATAATATGCTCAGTCTACCACCCAGGTTTCAACCACCTGTTACTGCCCACGGACTGAGCCAGTGATCAGATAATATGTACAGTCTACCACCCAGGTTTCAACCACCTGTTACTGCCCACGGACTGAGCCAGTGATCAGATAATATGTACAGTCTACCACCCAGGTTTCAACCACCTGTTACTGCCCACGGACTGAGCCAGTGATCAGATAAAATGCTCAGTCTACCACCCAGGTTTCAACTTCCTGTTACTGCCCACGGACTGAGCAAGTGCTGAGATAATATGTTCAGTCTACCACCCAGGTTTCAACCACCTGTTACTGCCCACGGACTGAGCCAGTGCTCAGATAATATGCTCAGTCTACCACCCAGGTTTCAACCACCTGTTACTACCCACGGACTGAGCCAGTGATCAGATAATATGTACAGTCTACCACCCAGGTTTCAACCACCTGTTACTGCCCACGGACTGAGCCAGTGCTCAGATAATATGCTCAGTCTACCACCCAGGTTTCAACCACCTGTTACTGCCCACGGACTGAGCCAGTGATCAGATAATATGCTCAGTCTACCACCCAGGTTTCAACCACCTGTTACTGCCCACGGACTGAGCCAGTGCTCAGATAATATGCTCAGTCTACCACCCAGGTTTCAACCACCTGTTACTACCCACGGACTGAGCCAGTGATCACATAATATGTACAGTCTACCACCCAGGTTTCAACCACCTGTTATGCCCACGGACTGAGCCAGTGCTCAGATATTATGCTCAGTCTACCACCCAGGTTTCAACCACCTGTTACTGCCCACGGACTGAGCCAGTGCTCAGATAATATGCTCAGTCTACCACCCAGGTTTCAACCACCTGTTACTGCCCACGGACTGAGCCAGTGATCAGATTATATGCTCAGTCTACCACCCAGGTTTTAACCACCTGTTACTGCCCACGGACTGAGACAGTGCTCAGATAATATGCTCAGTCTACCACCCAGGTTTCAACCACCTGTTACTGCCCACGGACTGAGCCAGTGCTCAGATAATATGCTCAGTCTACCACCCAGATTTCAACCACCTGTTACTGCCCACGGACTGAGCCAGTGCTCAGATAATATGCTCAGTCTACCACCCAGGTTTCAACCACCTGTTACTGCCCACGGACTGAGCCAGTGCTCAGATAATATGCTCAGTCTACCACCCAGATTTCAACCACCTGTTACTGCCCACGGGCTGAGCCAGTGATCAGATTATATGCTCAGTCTACCACCCAGGTTTTAACCACCTGTTACTGACCACGGACTGAGCCAGTGATCAGATAATATGTACAGTCTACCACCCAGGTTTCAACCACCTGTTACTGCCCACGGACTGAGCCAGTGCTCAGATAATATGCTCAGTCTACCACCCAGGTTTCAACCACCTGTTACTGCCCACGGACTGAGCCAGTGATCAGATAATGTGTACAGTCTACCACCCAGGTTTCAACCACCTGTTACTGCCCACAGACTGAGCCAGTGATCAGATAATATGCTCAGTCTACCACCCAGGCTTCAACCACCTGTTACTGCCCACGGACTGAGCCAGTGCTCAGATAATATGCTCAGTCTACCACCCAGGTTTCAACCACCTGTTACTGCCCACGGACTGAGCCAGTGATCAGATAATATGCTCAGTCTACCACCCAGGTTTCAACCACCTGTTACTGCCCACGGACTGAGCCAGTGATCAGATAATATGCTCAGTCTACCACCCAGGTTTCAACCACCTGTTACTGCCCACGGACTGAGCCAGTGATCAGATAACATGTACAGTCTACCACCCAGGTTTCAACCACCTGTTACTGCCCACGGACTGAGCCAGTGATCAGATAATATGCTCAGTCTACCACCCAGGTTTCAACCACCTGTTACTTCACTGGCTGAAGGACAAAGCGTCTATAAAAAGAGACTTGCGGTGACTGTTCCCTGTGATTGTTCTTATCTATTTTTCACCAGAGGTCTGGAGATTTCCAAACCTCAGGCGCCATTAACGCCACCTCAGTGTCACTGAAGCTCAGACAATAACTAACATTTAACATTATTCTTGACCACACTATCACTAACAAAATGTAACATATCTCGACTGGACTTGATATGAATTGTTATCTTATCTATGCTGAGTGTGTGATGTCAGAGGTTCTCAGTAATGACTATTCTTTGACCTCCATCACGCTAGAATCTGCATTAGGAGACAGCATCACTGTTTGCCCCAACACATTGGTTTTTCTTTTTGTTTTGTTTATGAAACCGGTGAAGAGGGACATCCAGCATCATGGTATGAAAAAAACATTGCAGTACATACTCTGCTGTTCTATCACGAGCGCAATGATGTTCAATGATGTTCAATGATGTGCGATGATCAGTTTTACCATTACTGATTCCAGCTTATACTGGGTCTGCGGACATACACCTCTCATTACCATAGATAAGATTCATGTCAGCAATGATAAACATCTTAATCAATACCCTTTTGACCACTGCCATTAGTTTAACGCCTGGCACTATTTGTATATATGATTACCCCTCTGACCCCTGCCATTACATTAACGCCTGGCACTATTTGTATATATGATTACCCCTCTGACCCCTGCCATTACATTAACGCCTGGCACTATTTATATATATGATTACCCCTCTGACCCCTGCCATTATATTAACGCCTGGCACTATTTATATATATGATTACCCCTCTGACCCCTGCCATTATATTAACGCCTGGCACTATTTATATATATGATTACCCCTCTGACCCCTGCCATTATATTAACGCCTGGCACTATTTGTATATATGATTACCCCTCTGACCCCTGCCATTATATTAACGCCTGGCACTATTTGTATATATGATTACCCCTCTGACCCCTGCCATTATATTAACGCCTGGCACTATTTATATATATGATTACCCCTCTGAGCACTGCCATTATATTAACGCCTGGCACTATTTATATATATGATTACCCCTCTGACCCCTGCCATTACATTAACGCCTGGCACTATTTATATATATGATTACCCCTCTGACCCCTGCCATTATATTAACGCCTGGCACTATTTATATATATGATTACCCCTCTGACCCCTGCCATTACATTAACGCCTGGCACTATTTATATATATGATTACCCCTCTGACCCCTGCCATTACATTAACGCCTGGCACTATTTATATATATGATTACCCCTCTGACCCCTGCCATTATATTAACGCCTGGCACTATTTATATATATGATTACCCCTCTGACCCCTGCCATTATATTAACGCCTGGCACTATTTATATATATGATTACCCCTCTGACCCCTGCCATTACATTAACGCCTGGCACTATTTATATATATGATTACCCCTCTGACCCCTGCCATTACATTAACGCCTGGCACTATTTATATATATGATTACCCCTCTGACCCCTGCCATTACATTAACGCCTGGCACTATTTATATATATGATTACCCCTCTGACCCCTGCCATTACATTAACGCCTGGCACTATTTATATATATGATTACCCCTCTGACCCCTGCCATTATATTAACGCCTGGCACTATTTATATATATGATTACCCCTCTGACCCCTGCCATTACATTAACGCCTGGCACTATTTATATATATGATTACCCCTCTGACCCCTGCCATTATATTAACGCCTGGCACTATTTATATATATGATTACCCCTCTGACCCCTGCCATTACATTAACGCCTGGCACTATTTATATATATGATTACCCCTCTGACCCCTGCCATTACATTAACGCCTGGCACTATTTATATATATGATTACCCCTCTGACCCCTGCCATTACATTAACGCCTGGCACTATTTATATATATGATTACCCCTCTGACCCCTGCCATTACATTAACGCCTGGCACTATTTATATATATGATTACCCCTCTGACCCCTGCCATTATATTAACGCCTGGCACTATTTATATATATGATTACCCCTCTGACCCCTGCCATTACATTAACGCCTGGCACTATTTATATATATGATTACCCCTCTGACCCCTGCCATTATATTAACGCCTGGCACTATTTATATATATGATTACCCCTCTGACCCCTGCCATTATATTAACGCCTGGCACTATTTATATATATGATTACCCCTCTGAGCACTGCCATTATATTAACGCCTGGCACTATTTATATATATGATTACCCCTCTGACCCCTGCCATTATATTAACGCCTGGCACTATTTATATATATGATTACCCCTCTGACCCCTGCCATTACATTAACGCCTGGCACTATTTATATATATGATTACCCCTCTGACCCCTGCCATTACATTAACGCCTGGCACTATTTATATATATGATTACCCCTCTGACCCCTGCCATTATATTAACGCCTGGCACTATTTATATATATGATTACCCCTCTGACCCCTGCCATTACATTAACGCCTGGCACTATTTATATATATGATTACCCCTCTGACCCCTGCCATTATATTAACGCCTGGCACTATTTATATATATGATTACCCCTCTGACCCCTGCCATTATATTAACGCCTGGCACTATTTATATATATGATTACCCCTCTGAGCACTGCCATTATATTAACGCCTGGCACTATTTATATATATGATTACCCCTCTGACCCCTGCCATTATATTAACGCCTGGCACTATTTATATATATGATTACCCCTCTGACCCCTGCCATTATATTAACGCCTGGCACTATTTATATATATGATTACCCCTCTGAGCACTGCCATTATATTAACGCCTGGCACTATTTATATATATGATTACCCCTCTGACCCCTGCCATTATATTAACGCCTGGCACTATTTATATATATGATTACCCCTCTGACCCCTGCCATTATATTAACGCCTGGCACTATTTATATATATGATTACCCCTCTGACCCCTGCCATTATATTAACGCCTGGCACTATTTATATATATGATTACCCCTCTGACCACTGCCATTACATTAACGCCTGGCACTATTTATATATACGATTACCCCTCTGACCCCTGCCATTATATTAACGCCTGGCACTATTTTTATATACTATTTCTCCTTGAAGCAGTCCCCTGTCTAATGAATATGGATCATCAGGCTAGCTACCACCCTCTAGATTTATGAGCAATATATTGTACACATTTAACCTCTGGTTTAAGAGGGAAAACTGAAAAGCACAGAGTTGTGATTTTTCTCATTGGCTTCATGATGGTCATAATAACCACTACAGTCGTTTATACAGTATTACAGTTTGAATAATGGATATTGAAGCAAGGGGAATACCCCTGCCAGGGATAAAAAATGCATGGTTAGTTAACAGATGCAGTGTGGCCCTCTGGGAACTGTTGTTCCAGCCTCAATTGCACTTGAACTCAGCGTGATTGGTCACGGCTGAGTGTGTCAGGGAGAATACAAAGGTGTCTCTCTGGGATTCAGGTCACGTCAGCTCCTGCATCGCTTGTCACAGCATGGTGGCCTTGCCAAGCATGTCGCCACGGCTACAGTCTGATGAATAGATCACTCCCTGGCCATCTCATCATAAGGGAGTGATAAATAGTGATCCATTCACTCTCTGATCCAGTACAGTGATGATGATATACACAGACAATATACAGACGAAGAAGCATGCATGTACAAACAACATACAAGCTAGGCCTATACACACCTACACACACAGCACACTAGCGGTTTGAGGAAGTTCAGTATAGTCCTGTACCATCCTTACCTACAGTAGGTAAAGTGATGCCTCAACCCAACTGTGTAATGATGGACTCAGAGCCACCCAATTAAAATTGGATTGGCAGAAAAATCCATTGTTGAAATGCTGTGGTTTTTGCTCTCTCCCCTCTCCCCTGTCCCTCTAACACTTTTTTAAATTTTTTATTTAACCTTTATTTAACTAGGCAAGTCCCTCTAACATCTAGTTAAGCCCTGGGTATGCTGGACTGGTTTTGAAAGGTCGATGTCGGTGGAGTGCATAGACTGGAATGTGCTTAGTCTTTTCAAACTGGGTAGAGAGCTACAGGGCACTGGAAGGGGAGGTGGGTAGAAGGCTAGAGTACTGGAAGGAGCAGGGGGAGTAGGTAGAGAGCTACAGGGTACTGGAAGAAGCAGGGGGAGTAGGTAGAGAGCTACAGGGTACTGGAAGGAGCAGGGGGAGTAGGTAGAGGGCTACAGGATACTGGAAGGGGGAGTAGGTAGAGGGCTACAGGGTACTGGAAGGGGGAGTAGGTAGAGGGCTACAGGATACTGGAAGGGGGAGTAGGTAGAGGGCTACAGGGCACTGGAAGGGGGAGTAGGTAGAGGGCTACAGGGTACTGGAAGAGGGAGTTGGTAGATGGCTACAGGGTACTGGAAGGAGCAGGGGGAGTAGGTAGATAGCTACAGGGTACTGGAAGGGGGAGTAGGTAGAGGGCTACAGGGTACTGGAAGGGGGAGTAGGTAGAGGGCTACAGGGTACTGGAAGAGGGAGTTGGTAGATGGCTACAGGGTACTGGAAGGAGCAGGGGGAGTAGGTAGATAGCTACAGGGTACTGGAAGGGGGAGTAGGTAGAGGGCTACAGGGTACTGGAAGGGGGAGTAGGTAGAGGGCTACAGGGTACTGGAAGGGGGAGTAGGTAGAGGGCTACAGGGTACTGGAAGGGGGAGTAGGTAGAGGGCTACAGGGTACTGGAAGGGGGAGTAGGTAGAGAGCTACAGGGTACTGGAAGGGGGAGTGGGTAGAAGGCTACAGGGTACTTGAAGGAGCAGGGGGAGTAGGTAGAGAGCTACAGGGTACTGGAAGGGGTAGTAGGTAGAGGGCTACAGGGTACTGGAAGGGGGAGTAGGTAGAGGGCTACAGGGTACTGGAATGGGAGTAGGTAGAGGGCTACAGGGTACTGGAAGGGGGAGTAGGTAGAGGGCTACAGGGTACTGGAAGGGGGAGTAGGTAGAGGGCTACAGGGCACTGGAAGGGGGAGTAGGTAGAGGGCTACAGGGTACTGGAAGGGGCAGTAGGTAGATGGCTACATGGTACTGGAAGGAGCAGGGGGAGTAGGTAGAGAGCTACAGGGTACTGGAAGGGGGAGTAGGTAGAGGGCTACAGGGTACTGGAAGGGGGAGTAGGTAGAGGGCTACAGGATACTGGAAGGGGGAGTAGGTAGAGAGCTACAGGGTACTGGAAGGGGGAGTGGGTAGAAGGCTACAGGGTACTTGAAGGAGCAGAGGGAGTAGGTAGAGAGCTACAGGGTACTGGAAGGGGGAGTAGGTAGAGGGCTACAGGGTACTGGAAGGGGGAGTAGGTAGAGGGCTACAGGGTACTGGAAGGGGGAGTAGGTAGAGGGCTACAGGGTACTGGAAGGAGCAGGGGGAGTAGGTAGAGGGCTACAGGGTACTTGAAGGAGCAGGGGGAGTAGGTAGAGGGCTACAGGGTACTGGAAGGGGGAGTAGGTAGAGGACTACAGGGTACTGGAAGGGGGAGTAGGTAGAGGGCTACAGGGTACTGGAAGGGGGAGTAGGTAGAGGGCTACAGGGTACTGGAAGGGGGAGTGGGTAGAAGGCTACAGGGTACTTGAAGGAGCAGGGGGAGTAGGTAGAGAGCTACAGGGTACTGGAAGGGGGAGTAGGTAGAGGGCTACAGGGTACTGGAAGGGAGAGTAGGTAGAGGGCTACAGGGTACTGGAAGGGGGAGTAGGTGGAAGGCTACAGGGTACTGGAAGGGGGAGTAGGTTGAGGGCTACGGGGTACTGGAAGGGGGAGTAGGTAGAGAGCTACAGGGCACTGGAGGGGGGAGTAGGTAGAGGGCTACAGGGTACTGGAAGGGGGAGTAGGTAGAGGCTACAGGGTACTGGAAGGAGCAGGGGGAGAAGATAGAGGGCTACAGGGTACTGGAAGGGGGAGTAGGTAGAGGGCTACAGGATACTGGAAGGGGAAGTAGGTAGAGGGCTACAGGGCACTGGAAGGGGGAGTAGGTAGAGGGCTACAGGGTACTGGAAGGGGGAGTAGGTAGAGAGCTACAGGGTACTGGAAGGGGGAGTGGGTAGAAGGCTACAGGGTACTTGAAGGAGCAGGGGGAGTAGGTAGAGAGCTACAGGGTACTGGAAGGGGGAGTAAGTAGAGGGCTACAGGGTACTGGAAGGGGGAGTAGGTAGAGGGCTACAGGGTACTGGAATGGGGAGTAGGTAGAGGGCTACAGGGTACTGGAAGGGGGAGTAGGTAGAGGGCTACAGGGTACTGGAAGGGGGAGTAGGTAGAGGGCTACAGGGCACTGGAAGGGGGAGTAGGTAGAGGGCTACAGGGTACTGGAAGGGGCAGTAGGTAGATGGCTACATGGTACTGGAAGGAGCAGGGGGAGTAGGTAGAGAGCTACAGGGTACTGGAAGGGGGAGTAGGTAGAGGGCTACAGGGTACTGGAAGGGGGAGTAGGTAGAGGGCTACAGGATACTGGAAGGGGGAGTAGGTAGAGAGCTACAGGGTACTGGAAGGGGGAGTGGGTAGAAGGCTACAGGGTACTTGAAGGAGCAGAGGGAGTAGGTAGAGAGCTAAAGGGTACTGGAAGGGGGAGTAGGTAGAGGGCTACAGGGTACTGGAAGGGGGAGTAGGTAGAGGGCTACAGGGTACTGGAAGGGGGAGTAGGTAGAGGGCTACAGGGTACTGGAAGGAGCAGGGGGAGTAGGTAGAGGGCTACAGGGTACTTGAAGGAGCAGGGGGAGTAGGTAGAGGGCTACAGGGTACTGGAAGGGGGAGTAGGTAGAGGACTACAGGGTACTGGAAGGGGGAGTAGGTAGAGGGCTACAGGGTACTGGAAGGGGGAGTAGGTAGAGGGCTACAGGGTACTGGAAGGGGGAGTGGGTAGAAGGCTACAGGGTACTTGAAGGAGCAGGGGGAGTAGGTAGAGAGCTACAGGGTACTGGAAGGGGGAGTAGGTAGAGGGCTACAGGGTACTGGAAGGGAGAGTAGGTAGAGGGCTACAGGGTACTGGAAGGGGGAGTAGGTAGAAGGCTACAGGGTACTGGAAGGGGGAGTAGGTTGAGGGCTACGGGGTACTGGAAGGGGGAGTAGGTAGAAGGCTACAGGGCACTGGAGGGGGGAGTAGGTAGAGGGCTACAGGGTACTGGAAGGGGGAGTAGGTAGAGGCTACAGGGTACTGGAAGGAGCAGGGGGAGAAGGTAGAGGGCTACAGGGTACTGGAAGGGGGAGTAGGTAGAGGGCTACAGGATACTGGAAGGGGAAGTAGGTAGAGGGCTACAGGGCACTGGAAGGGGGAGTAGGTAGAGGGCTACAGGGTACTGGAAGGGGGAGTAGGTAGAGAGCTACAGGGTACTGGAAGGGGGAGTGGGTAGAAGGCTATAGGGTACTTGAAGGAGCAGGGGGAGTAGGTAGAGAGCTACAGGGTACTGGAAGGGGGAGTAAGTAGAGGGCTACAGGGTACTGGAAGGGGGAGTAGGTAGAGGGCTACAGGGTACTGGAAGGGGGAGTAGGTAGAGGGCTACAGGGTACTGGAAAGGGGAGTAGGTAGAGGGCCACAGGGTACTGGAAGGGGGAGTAGGTAGAGGGCTACAGGGTACTGGAAGGGGGAGTGGGTAGAAGGCTACAGGGTACTTGAAGGAGCAGGGGGAGTAGGTAGAGAGCTACAGGGTACTGGAAGGGGGAGTAGGTAGAGGGCTACAGGGTACTGGAAGGGAGAGTAGGTATAGGGCTACAGGGTACTGGAAGGGGGAGTAGGTAGATGGCTACAGGCTCCTGGAAGGAGGAGTTGGTAGAGGGCTACAGGGTACTGGAAGGGGGAGTAGGTAGAGGGCTACAGGGCACTGGAAGGGGGAGTAGGTAGAGGGCTACAGGGTACTGGAAGGGGGAGTAGGTAGAGGCTACAGGGTACTGGAAGGAGCAGGGGAGAAGGTAGAGGGCTACAGGGTACTGGAAGGGGGAGTAGGTAGAGGGCTACAGGGCACTGGAAGGGGGATTAGGTAGAGGGCTACAGGGTACTGGAAGGGGGAGTAGGTAGAGGGCTACAGGGTACTGGAAGGGGGAGTAGGTAGATGGCTACAGGGTACTGGAAGGAGCAGGGGGAGTAGGTAGAGGGCTACAGGGTACTGGAAGGGGGAGTAGGTAGAGGACTACAGGGTACTGGAAGGGGGAGTAGGTAGAGGGCTACAGGGTACTGGAAGGGGGAGTAGGTAGAGGGCTACAGGGTACTGGAAGGGGGAGTGGGTAGAAGGCTACAGGGTACTTGAAGGAGCAGGGGGAGTAGGTAGAGAGCTACAGGGTACTGGAAGGGGGAGTAGGTAGAGGGCTACAGGGTACTGGAAGGGAGAGTAGGTAGAGGGCTACAGGGTACTGGAAGGGGGAGTAGGTAGAAGGCTACAGGGTACTGGAAGGGGGAGTAGGTAGAGGGCTACAGGGTACTGGAAGGGGGAGTAGGTAGAGAGCTACAGGGCACTGGAGGGGGGAGTAGGTAGAGGGCTACAGGGTACTGGAAGGGGGAGTAGGTAGAGGGCTGCAGGGCACTGGAAGGGGGAGTAGGTAGAGGGCTACAGGATACTGGAAGGGGAAGTAGGTAGAGGGCTACAGGGCACTGGAAGGGGGAGTAGGTAGAGGGCTACAGGGTACTGGAAGGGGGAGTAGGTAGAGAGCTACAGGGTACTGGAAGGGGGAGTGGGTAGAAGGCTACAGGGTACTTGAAGGAGCAGGGGGAGTAGGTAGAGAGCTACAGGGTACTGGAAGGGGGAGTAGGTAGAGGGCTACAGGGTACTGGAAGGGGGAGTAGGTAGAGGGCTACAGGGTACTGGAAGGGGGAGTAGGTAGAGGGCTACAGGGTACTGGAAGGGGGAGCAGGTAGAGGGCTACAGGGTACTGGAAGGGGGAGTGGGTAGAAGGCTACAGGGTACTTGAAGGAGCAGGGGGAGTAGGTAGAGGGCTACAGGGTACTGGAAGGGGGAGTAGGTAGAGAGCTACAGGGTACTGGAAGGGGGAGTGGGTAGAAGGCTACAGGGTACTTGAAGGAGCAGGGGGAGTAGGTAGAGAGCTACAGGGTACTGGAAGGGGGAGTAGGTAGAGGGCTACAGGGTACTGGAAGGGGGAGTAGGTAGAGGGCTACAGGGTACTGGAAGGGGGAGTAGGTAGAGGGCTACAGGGTACTGGAAGGGGGAGCAGGTAGAGGGCTACAGGGTACTGGAAGGGGGAGTGGGTAGAAGGCTACAGGGTACTTGAAGGAGCAGGGGGAGTAGGTAGAGAGCTACAGGGTACTGGAAGGGGGAGTAGGTAGAGGGCTACAGGGTACTGGAAGGGAGAGTAGGTAGAGGGCTACAGGGTACTGGAAGGGGGAGTAGGTAGATGGCTACAGGCTCCTGGAAGGAGGAGTTGGTAGAGGGCTACAGGGTACTGGAAGGGGGAGTAGGTAGAGGGCTACAGGGCACTGGAAGGGGGAGTAGGTAGAGGGCTACAGGGTACTGGAAGGGGGAGTAGGTAGAGGCTACAGGGTACTGGAAGGGGGAGTAGGTAGAGGGCTACAGGATACTGGAAGGGGGAGTAGGTAGAGGGCTACAGGGCACTGGAAGGGGGAGTAGGTAGAGGGCTACAGGATACTGGAAGGGGGAGTAGGTAGAGGGCTACAGGGCACTGGAAGGGGGAGTAGGTAGAGAGCTACAGGGTACTGGAAGGGGGAGTAGGTAGAGGGCTACAGGGTACTGGAAGGGGGAGTAGGTAGATGGCTACAGGGTACTGGAAGGAGGAGTAGGTAGAGGGCTACAGGGTACTGGAAGGGGGAGTAGGTAGGGGGCTACAGGGTACTGGAAGGGGGAGTAGGTAGAGGGCTACAGGATACTGGAAGGGGGAGTAGGTAGAGGGCTACATGGCACTGGAAGGGGGAGTAGGTAGAGGGCTACAGGGTACTGGAAGGGGGAGTAGGTAGAGAGCTACAGGGTACTGGAAGGAGCAGGGGGAGTAGGTAGAGAGCTACAGGGTACTGGAAGGGGGAGTAGGTAGAGGGCTACAGGATACTGGAAGGGGGAGTAGGTAGAGGGCTACAGGGCACTGGAAGGGGGAGTAGGTAGAGAGCTACAGGGTACTGGAAGGGGGAGTAGGTAGAGGGCTACAGGGTACTGGAAGGGAGAGTACGTAGAGGGCTACAGGGTACTGGAAGGAGGAGTAGGTATAGGGCTACAGGATACTGGAAGGGGAAGTAGGTAGAGGGCTACAGGGCACTGGAAGGGGGAGTAGGTCGAGGGCTACAGGGTACTGGAAGGGGGAGTAGGTAGAGAGCTACAGGGTACTGGAAGGGGGAGTGGGTAGAAGGCTACAGGGTACTTGAAGGAGCAGGGGGAGTATGTAGAGAGCTACCTTGTACTGGAAGGGGGAGTAGGTAGAGGGCTACAGGGTACTTGAAGGAGCAGGG
The DNA here is from genome assembly GCF_002021735.2 of Oncorhynchus kisutch. Taxonomy (NCBI): domain Eukaryota; kingdom Metazoa; phylum Chordata; class Actinopteri; order Salmoniformes; family Salmonidae; genus Oncorhynchus; species Oncorhynchus kisutch. The sequence goes on from NC_034183.2 coordinate 66,967,486, forward strand.
GGAGTAGGTAGAGGGCTACAGGGTACTGGAAGGGGGAGTAGGTAGAGGACTACAGGGTACTGGAAGGGGGAGTAGGTAGAGGGCTACAGGGTACTGGAAGGGGGAGTAGGTAGAGGGCTACAGGGTACTGGAATGGGGAGTGGGTAGAAGGCTACAGGGTACTTGAAGGAGCAGGGGGAGTAGGTAGAGAGCTACAGGGTACTGGAAGGGGGAGTAGGTAGAGGGCTACAGGGTACTGGAAGGGAGAGTAGGTAGAGGGCTACAGGGTACTGGAAGGTGGAGTAGTAGCCTTCATTTCTCAGAACAAGAATAGACTGACTAGTTTCAGAAGAAAGCTCTTTGTTTCTCTTTGTTTCTGGCTCTTTGTTTCAATCGAACCCACAAATGCTGATGCTCCAGATACCATTCTAAAGAAGGCAAGTTTTATTGCTTCTTCAATCAGGACAACAGTTTTCAGCTGTGCTGACATAATTGCAAAAGGGTTTTCTACTGATCAATTAGCCTTTTAAAATGGTAAACTTGGATTAGCCATTGGAACACAGGAGTGATGGTTGCTGATAAAGGGCCTCTGTACGCCTAAGTAGATATTCCATGAAAAATCAGCTGTTTTCCAGATACAGTAGTCATTTACAACATTAACAATGTCTACATTGTATTTTTGATCGATTTGATGTTATTTTAATGGACAAAAAATTTGCTTTTCTTTCAAATACAAGGACATTTCTAAGTGACCCCAAACTTTTGAACGGCAGTATACATACAGACACACACACACCACATGCACTCTCAAATCAGTGGAGTGTTGTCTCTGTCCATTCCTCTGTCGTGTGGACTATCTCTCTGCCAGGGGACCGGGATGATACTCTAGACTAGACGAGTACTGTGACAGAGAGGGTTGTAGTGACCACTATCCACAACACCCTGAGGCCTAGCTAATGCACTGTCAGCAGGGTTGGGGCGTAACTGATTACATGTAATCTGATTGAAAAATAACTGTAACTGTAATCAGTTACAACAACAGAAAAAAATACATTGATTCCTTTCTGACATTCAATGCAGCGTTAAAAAAAGGAGCACATTTAAGTTTGTTCCAGCTGAACGAGTCTGACCATAAGTCAGAGACTACTACAATAACACACCAAATGTGTTTGATGGATCCTTTTTGACTTCTTCTAATGCCTCTTAAGGGGAAAGTCATCCACAAGTAATGGAAAGTAATCAGATTATGTTACTGAGTTTGGGTAATCCAATCTGATTACTGGACTGATTACTAGTAACTGTAACAGATTACTTTAAGAAAATAACCTACCCAACCCTGACTGTCAGGACTGGCCCAACAGGTGAAATCCTCTCACAGGCAGGTGGGAAACACAGTAGAGATTCATCTTAAACAAACAGTTACAACATGACCACTCTATTCACAGAGAGCAGATTAGTACGTTGGCCATGGGCTCCTGTTTGGTTTCTGTCTGCAACCGTTTCACCATGAAAGACTGAGCCCAGAGAGGGAACAATATGCTAGCTTTTATCAGAGGGAAACAGCAGTCCCCCACACACGGACAGCTCTCTCATCTCTCAGTGTCAGCGCTGTGTGATGCATGCAGGCAGCCATCCACACTCTCCTCTCCTTTAGCCTGTTGCCGTGTTCTTCAGCTGCAGTATCCTGAGCAGCAGGCACAGCAGCACAGAGCTACTGTCTATCATACCCCTCTACCTGCTCTGTCTATTTCCCTTCCCTGATGAATTCACCTCCTTACTCCCCACGCAGCCCTGATGACAGACTCAGGATGACAGAGACAGGACTTGAAAAGGGGAATTAAGGGACTCAGGAGAGAGCATGGGGTTGGTGTTGTCACACCCCCATTCACTCTAAATTATAGCACCCCTGAGCATGTATATCACAGCACCAGTGTACATACAGTACTCCTGTTTGTGAGACGGGTTTACGACCTCTTTCTAGTTCATTTCAGTGCACCTTAATCAGAGAGATGGCATCTCTGCATTGATAGGACCCCCATCAGACAATGTGTGCAGTCATGTACCTGTTTGTGGGTGGAGACATGACAGGCACAGATGATGAAAGCACGATACAACAGGAATGACTTTTTCTTCACACAAACCTTGAGATACAAAGGCATTCAGCTGTGTTAAATGTTGGCCATTGCTTTGCCAAATGTATAGTAGTATATATGTATAGTAGTATATATGTATAGTAGTATATATGTATAGTAGTGTATATGTATAGTAGTATATATGTATAGTAGTATATATGTATAGTAGTGTATATGTATAGTAGTATATATGTATAGTAGTATATATGTATAGTAGTATATATGTATATATGTATAGTAGTATATATGTATAGTAGTATATATGTATAGTAGTATATATGTATAGTAGTATATATGTATAGTAGTATATGTATAGTAGTGTATATGTATAGTAGTATATATGTATAGTAGTATATATGTATAGTAGTATATATGTATATATGTATAGTAGTATATATGTATATATGTATAGTAGTATATATGTATAGTAGTGTATATGTATAGTAGTATATGTATAGTAGTATATATGTATAGTAGTATATATGTATATATGTATAGTAGTATATATGTATAGTAGTGTATATGTATAGTAGTATATATGTATAGTAGTATATATGTATAGTAGTATATATGTATAGTAGTGTATATGTATAGTAGTATATATGTATAGTAGTGTATATGTATAGTAGTATATATGTATAGTAGTATATATGTATAGTAGTATATATGTATAGTAGTATATATGTATATATGTATAGTAGTATATATGTATAGAAGTCACCGATAGTCCTGGATGCCTTCCTATTGGTCCTATTGATTCCTCAATAAATTGTACTGAACAAAAATATAAACGCAACATGTAACAATTTCAAATATTTTACTGCGTTACAGTTCATATACGGAAATCAGACAAATGAAATAAATAAATTAGGCCCGGATCTATACATTTCACATAACTGGGAATATAGATATGCATCTGTTGGTAACAGAAAGCTTAAAAGAAAAGTAGGGTCGTGTATCAGAAAACCCGTCAGTATCTGGTGTGATCACCATTTGCCTCATGCAGCGCGACACATCTCCTTCGCATGGAGTTGATCAGGCTGTTGATTGTGGCCTGTGGAATGTGGTCCTACTCCTCTTCAATGGATGTGCGAAGTTGCTGGATATTGGGGCGATATGGATAGCACTGTCTTACACGTCGATCCATAGCATCCCAAACATGCTCAATGGGTGACACGTCTGAGGGTATAAACATGAGCTGATGTCGGCGGATGAATGACACGACATTGGGCCTCAGGATCTCATCACAGTATCTCTGTGCATTCAAATTGCCATCGATAAAATGCCATTGTGTTCGTTGTTCATAGCTTATGCCTGCCCATGCCAAAACCCCACTGCCACCATGGGGCACCCTGCTCACAACATTGACAGCAGCAAACCACTCGATCACACAATGGAGCTGTGTGAAAAGAGCACACTTCACAGATGAGCATTTGCCAACTGAAATCGGTTACGACGCCAAACTGCAGTCAGGTCAAGACCCTGGTGAGGACGACGGCAAATGAGCTTCCCTGACAGTTTGTGCAGAAATGATTTGGTTGTGCAAACCTGTAGTTTCCTCAGCTGTCCAGGTGACTGGTCTCAGATGATCCCACAGGTGAAAGCCGGATGTGGAGGTCCTGGGCTGGCGTGGTTACACTTGGTCTGCAGTTGTGAGGCTGGTTGGACGTACTGCCAAATTCTCTAAAATTACCTTGGAGGTGGTTTATGGTAGAGACATTAACATTCAATTCTCTGTTAACAGCTCTGGTGGACATTCCTGCAGTCAGAATGCCAATTGCACGCTCCCTCAAAACTTGAGACATCTGTGGCATTGTGTTGTGTGACAAAACTGCACATTTTAGAGCGGCCTTTTATTGTCCCCTGCACAACGTGCACCTGTGTAATGATCATGCTGTTTAATCAGCGTATTGATATGCCACACCTGTCAGGTGGATGGATTATCTTGGCAGGAGAAATGCTCACTAACAGGGATGTACAAATTTGTGAACAAAATTTGAAATAAATGATAATTCCGTGAGTATGGAACATTTCTGTGCTATTTTAATTCAGCTCATTAAACAAGTGACCAACACTTTACATGTTGTGTTTATATTTTTGTTCAGTGTATATTGATTAACTGCAGCTGAACTCTCACCCTTCATCACCGTCACACCTTGTAAGGTATGCTGGTAACTAACCCAAGATCATTGACGTCGTTTCCAATGGGAGCAAATTAAGCATAGTGTGCAGAACAAGCAAGGAGGTGGGCAGAGCCAAGCAGGAGCTAGCAAGATCCTACTGGTATGTTCTAACATATATTTGCACATTTCCATTAGGGAACGCCTACTCTGTGAAGTGTGCGTGTGAAGTTACTCAAGTCGTCCTTGCGCTCCTTCTAAACAATGCAATGTTTAGAAACATTTTTAAAGGGTCAAGTCTACAAAACTTAGTGCGCTCTGTTCATAACAGATTGTAGTTTTGGGGAAAAGAAAACTGTATTGAGATTGAATGTTTCATCAATGAGAAAATGTGCGGAATGTCGGCCAAGTTTCATCTAGCTCCATCTTCTCCCACTTCCCTCCACTGGTCTTATTTGGTGGCGAGAAGAAGTTGTAAACGGATACTTCAGATTTATACATCACATCCTGTGAAGTATCTGGCTCCTACTTCTTTCTGTGGTATGACAGTCTTTCCCTGGTATACTGGAGGACCAGGAGTCATTTATCTCACCTCATTCTCTAGAGCCAGATTAGCTATAACACCAGCATGGATCAAGCTTCATAAGAAGCTTCGTCTTCCACTGCAGACAATCTAAACGGGCTAAAGCATGTTTCACGTGCTGTCTCTCTACAAACCAACAGTAGCTGTTGGTCTATGCACTATAACTAACTATAACTAAGTAATGGCGTCGATCTATTTGAAAGATCAATATCTTGCACAGTAAGACATAATAAGAAGTGAATATATTTATATATAAATAACACAGTGACCTGACGAAGATCCTTGCAGGATGGAAACGTAGTTTGTTTATGAATGAAGGTATGTGGTGGGGCTTATGAGTGCCAGCTCTATTTCTATTGGCCCTGCACCCCACTAAGGAATGTTTGATCACACTTGACTATATAATTAACATAGCAACAACATGAAGTGTGTCTCCATGAAGTGTGTCTCCAGACCAGATCACAGTAGACAAACAAACACCTGAATGATCCTGAGGCATCCCATCCATTTGGAGAGATTGAGTGTGGTCGATACCAGATTGCATAGCTATTACTGTCCTCGCTCTGTGGTGTTGGTGTAGATGATGGCTGTCGTACAACATCTAATCAGAGACTACACACTACAGAGCAGCAGGGTTATGATTGGGATACAACAAACAGACCCAATCCCCCTATCTCCTCTCATTTCATGAAGCCAACTGATGATTGTTCCATGCCATGACAACAACTAATAGCCATAATGACTGCAGTGAGTTCTAAGAACTCACCCACAAAGGGAACGTTCAATCTATTACCACCCTACAGCTCAGCAGCAGCCCTCCCTTTCATTTAGAGAGGAGGCGGTGTCTGAAGCCAGGGGAGGCCCTGCTACACCTACAGCCAGACAAGTGTGACTACGCTCGATTAAAAAACTCCTAAAATACAGAAAAGCCATTGATCGCCTGTTATTGGTGTCATCTTAATGCATGCTGTGGATTTGATGGATGGCAGTTCTGCACACTGTCTCCTCATCCTGCTCATCTTTCATCTGCTCCCCACGTCACTGCATCTGCTCCCCACGTCACTGCATCTCTCCCTCAGAAGGGGTAAAGCGTTAGCGACCCTCAAGCCGTCTTTTTGTGATTCAAATCCTTTAGCAACACGTAGAAAATGCTTGTATGAGGGAATCTGTATGTGTGTGTTGATTTTCTGTCTGCCTCGAAGTCCTGAGAGAAGAGATGCATTTCATCTATGGAAATCATAATAGCCTTTGTACCCTTTCCGCACATAATTTTTTCATGATTATTGTAGTATTGTCCAGTCCTTGAATCCTGGATGGTGTTTGTTGATGAAGGACAGGGGGTATTACACAGTAGATGCACACATCATTGTGGACAGAAGAATGCGTGTAATTGAATCAGATGGTTCAGGGATATATCTCTGATTAATCTCGGACTCCCCTGATGTTTTGGAGGCTGGCTAATTGGATATTTATGTTGAACCTTTGAGCTGTTCTCCTCTATACTGATGCTAGCTGGGCTACCCTGAATAACACTCCTCGTCTAATTATGCTGCTGCTGGATGGATTCAGACTGGATAAAGGACTGGCTCTGCAGTCCTTTAGGCTGCAAGGCGGTGCATTAGAAGAAACGGGTGCATGTTCATGATATGTGTGTGTTCCTATGTGTGAGATATACATTATACATTATTTTACATCTTCTATGTGTTTACAGTTTTCCTTTTACATGATTGTTATTTGTGGTTTTGAAAGTGTGTGTGTGTGTGTGTGTGTGTGTGTGTGTGTGTGTGTGTGTGTGTGTGTGTGTGTGTGTGTGTGTGTGTGTGTGTGTGTGTGTGTGTGTGTGTGTGTGCGTGATCCTCTATGTGAAGTGTTTCTCTGTGCGTGTGTGCGTGTGCGTGTGTGTGTGTGTGTGTGTGCGTGTGTGTATGTGTGTGTGCGTGCGCTTGTGTGTGTGTGTGTGTGTGTGTGTGCGTGTGATGTGAAGGGTTTCTCTAGGCATGTGTGTGGGCTGGGTGTGTGTGTGCGTGGTCCTCTATGTGAAGGGTTTCTCTAGGCATGTGTGTGGGCTGGGTGTGTGTGTGCGTGGTCCTCTATGTGAAGGGTTTCTCTAGCTGTGTGTGTGGGCTGGGTGTGTGTGTGCGTGGTCCTCTATGTGAAGGGTTTCTCTAGGCATGTGTGTGGGCTGGGTGTGTGTGTGCGTGGTCCTCTATGTGAAGGGTTTCTCTAGGCATGTGTGTGGGCTGGGTGTGTGTGTGCGTGGTCCTCTATGTGAAGGGTTTCTCTAGGCATGTGTGTGGGCTGGGTGTGTGTGTGCGTGGTCCTCTATGTGAAGGGTTTCTCTAGGCATGTGTGTGGGCTGGGTGTGTATATGACCCCTCAGTGTAGAAGCTGTTTCATCACGTCTCCTGTGATCAAATCACATGGAACTGTCAGAAAGCATTGCATTACAGCACGTACAAGTCACACAACTGCATGTCGGCCAAGCCAACGCAATGAGTTATAATGCTGCACATTAGACATTTTCTCTTTCGCTGTTGCCGTTTGTGTTTCCATAACAGCTACACAATTCACTTAGCCCCAGTGAGTCATACAAGATAAGCACAGATACCAGTTGTTATTCAGCTTGATAATGACTTAGTCATAGGGGACACACAGAGGGCAGATTCTACTGTACTTATAGTGTTTGTCCCAAATGGCACCCTATTCTCCATAAAGTGCACCACTTTTGACCAGGGCCCATAGAAAATAGGGTGCCATTTGAGACATAGTCTCTGCTGTTTTTCTGAGCTGGGCTCCTATTCAACTCTCTCCTCTCTGTTAGCTGAGAACAGCTAGTAGCAACTCAATTAAACAAGTGAAAAATAGTCCTCTCACTTGGAGGGAAAAAAAACTTCACTTTGTCATTAGCAGATGGATGCTCTGTCAAAAGCATTTCGGAGAATTCTTCCTCATCTTAAATGCAAATGAAGCAATATTACAAACCGAGATATTCAAATATTAATGTGTCTGAGATTATAGTTTCATTAGGGATTTTCTTTTCCCCAAAAGAGATATGTGTAACCATAAACTGTTCCTCCTAAATATTCAATATCGTTATTGTATATATTATCTATATATATCATGATATATCTTTTCAAAAGTTAAGAGGTACTAAATGACTGCATTGTTATGATGACGTTATAACTGCTACAGGCCAGCTGGACAGTACTGAGTGGACTGTAGCTGGAACTGTCTGAGGTGCCCAGTCAAACCACTGACTGAGTCAGACATGCAGGTGCAGCACTTTCTGTTGACCTATTATGATTTGTACTACACTCATGTCTCACTGTCTCATGCATCGTTTATTTGCCAGAATTGTGCTTCCAGTACTATGACCCCTGCAGTTCTCTAACACTCTAACACTCTCCATACTTATCAGAAGGGATGTAGTATCTACGCTACTGCTCATTTCGTTGTATTGCATACAGTACATGTGTGTGGCGTCTTTGTGAATAAAAACGTCCACTATATGAACGTGTGCAGATGTAAATGGGATGTAAATGTTAGGGGAAGGATAGTGGTCCCCCATGTGATTTCACTGAAGAGCACAGCTGAGCCAATGCTGTTAGGAGGCATGACAAGTCAAAGTTGTCATGAGAGTTAGTTGGTGACGACAAGCCATATGTACAGTGTTGGCTGCAAACCAAGCCTGAAGCTTGAAAGAGGGTAAAGCAGCCAAAGCAATAATTCAGTATGATGCTGTTTGTCTCAGGCTCCCTCTCTGAGTGCACACACACTCTCCTGCTCTCCCATTCTGCTCCTGTTGTGTAAGTCGTGGCAGCAGCCAACAAAACATAGGGGGAGGAGAGAGAGAGACAGAGAGAGAGAGAGAGAGAGAGAGAGAGAGAGAGAGAGAGAGAGAGAGAGAGAGAGAGCGCTGGCGTTCTCAGACTGACACTCATCGCTCGCTCTCTCACTGGCTGGGTGGACAGAGCTGTGGCGCAGGATGAGAGGAGCACAGAGAGGACACGCTGCCCGATGAGAGAGATGGGACCAGAGGAACAGTCTGTCTGCACAGGAGGAAGAGAATACAGAAAATAACAGGGCAATATCCAAAGGAAGGGAAGTGAGAGAGAGAGAGAGAGAGAGAGAGAGAGAGAGAGAGAGAGAGAGAGAGAGAGAGAGAGAGAGAGAGAGAGAGAGAGAGAGAGAGAGAGAGAGAGAGAGAATGCACACATCTACTTCATGGGAGGAGGAGGAGCCCGGTTGGGGGTGGAGCTGAGAAGGATTGACAGACATCGGCACAAGAGGAGGAGGAGCGTGAGGGCAAGTTAATGAATTTGATTTGGAGAGAAGTATTTTTAGAAAAGGAAGAAAACAAGAGGAGCGTTACGATTGGAAATGCCACAGTTCTGAGGGAGAGAAACAGAGAGTGAAAGAAAACTGGAGCGAGAGAATGAGGGAGAGAGAGATACCAGGATCTGAGCGTTACTGAACAGATTTTCCATCGACTCTGGTCAGGTTTCCCACAGGGAAACGCAGTGTGTGTGCATGTGCTCCTCTCTCAGTGTGAATGAGTGTTTGCGTGCATCTGGGACTAAGAAGCGTCTGCTCCTCGCACAAGACGGGCTGGCCGTACATTATCACCCGCAGGACACAACACACGCTCCTCCAGTCAAGAGAGGAGGAGAAGAGAAAGGAGAACGGAGCGGGGAATAGGGAGAGAGTGACAGATGGGAAGAGGGGAAGGCTGGAAATCAAGAAGATAAAAGTGAGCTCACAAAAAAAGCCGGAGAATAAATTAGCGAGGTAGACTCACAAAGGCAATTAGTGATGTGCGGCTGCTCGTTTTAGCGGTGTCATGTAAACAAGTCCAGCCTCTGGCCGTGGTGGTGTTGGAGGGTTAGCAGGTTAAACGAGGCTGAGCATCACTGATCGAAGTGGAGCGACGGCAAAGTCCCAAAAGACAGCAGCCTCGGTCGGCAGAGAGAGGAGCGCCGACAGAGCAGAGGGAACCGGCAGGACGAGCCGTTCTTTGACAGACGGCACCAGATAGAACCACAACAGACTCACTGCTCTCTTCTTTAACCTTCCGTTCTTTCATTTTGTCTGTGCTTCTCAGCTCATCTTTGTCTGTGCTTCTCAGCCTCTATCTCTCTCTCTCTCTCTCTCTCTCTCTCTCTCTCTGTCTCTTCCTCTCTCGCTCTGTGCTACACTAACTGGTGCGGATGCTGGAGTCGCTCATGTAGAAGCTGCATCGCTTGGTGCATATTTGCATGGCTGATTGTATTTTTTACTGCTGAGTTGGGTGAGTGGAGTACTTTCAGGTCAAGGGAACCAGATGGACTGAGAGGGAGAAGCCCAACAAGTAGCTAAAGAGTAAAACAGGACACCAACAACAACAAACAGAAGACACTGTGACAGAGAGAGAGAGTTAGTATGTGTGTGTGTGAGAGAGGTTGTGTGTGAGGAGCTTGTACGGATTGTGTGTAACAGCAGAGTCAGATAAGCACAAATCCAGGTGTGGATTACATCAGTGGGGATATCGGTGCCCTGGAGCTCCATGTGGGGCCCAGCCCCTGAGGCCTGGCTGGGAGATGAAGCCTTTCTCTCTGTACTAGGAGCGGTGTGGGCAGCCATGGCTCTGGAGGGGCGATGTCTCCAGCAGGGATCCCCAGTCGTGGTGAGGAGAGGCCGCCGGCGCCTCCCTGCAAGGCCAGGCCTGTCCTCAATCACCTCTACAATGCTGACTGGGACAAGTTTGCATGGCCTCAGGCATGTGTGTGTGTCCGGTGGCTCCATAGGCCGTCGGGCCTTCTGGCTGCTGGCCCTGTGCACATCATTGGGCCTGCTCCTGTCCTGGTCCTCCAACCGCCTGCTCCACTGGCTCTCCTTCCCCACCTACACACGGATCCACACAGAGTGGGCCAAGGAGATGGCCTTCCCCACAGTCACTATCTGCAACAACAACCCAATCCGCCTCTACAAGCTCACCAAAAGTGACCTGTACTTTGCTGGCCACTGGCTGGGCCTACTGCTGGCCAACCGGACGGTGAGACCCATGGTGCTGGATTTGCTGCAGGAGGACAGCCAGGCCTGGTTCAGCAAACTGTCTGACTTCAGGCTGTTCCTGCCCCCCAGAAACTTTGAGGGCAGCAACCTGGAGTTTATGGACCGGTTGAGCCACCAGCTGGAGGAAATGCTTCTCTCCTGCAAGTACCGAGGAGAACCGTGCGGTCCCCAGAACTTCACCTCTGTAAGTCTCAGCATAGCTCACTTCTTCATTGACAGTATAGCTCTGTGTGGTGGTTGAACCTCCCAGACTGTTCATCTGATTTCACCTGTTGTCTCTCCTCTTTTCATGGAGTTTCATCTCTTTCCTTGAAGTTCACAGTAGTTAACAGCAGGGTTTCGAACCACAAAAAATGTCCAATCGTTTTGTTCTGAACAGAACCATTATTTGTTTTGTTCCATTCCACTGTTCCGACCTGTAAAAGTTCTGATTAGTTTCGAAACCAAAAAAAGTACCAGTTTATATTGTTCCTTTCTGTTCCCTTTTAAATGTCTGAAGTAATTGTCTTTTATTACATTAGCTCAGCATTACATTTCTTTACCAATCAGTGAAGATAAAGCAGCTTGCAATGGAGCGGACAAGCTATATTTGTTTTAGCCTAGGCAGCCAATGGTAGAGTTCTCATTGGGGCTTTACACGTTAGCCCGGTCCGACCCAAGCCTGATGAGCTGAAGCCCGAGCCCAGGCCTAGTCCAACATCCCCTAAATGTAATGAGCCCGAAACCTAAACGATGCCTGATTTCTAGAAAACGGACGCACCTTTCCCTAGACCATATTGCTCTTTTGTTCAAGTTAAGTAGACTATTAATTTACCATGGTTTTTACAACAACGTGAGATATTGTTGGAAGCGAGCAGAGTGAGGAGAGAGTGAAAAGCCCTAGCCTTGTCTAAGAGAAGTGATGAGAGGGGAAAACCCAACTTGAATATAATCAACAACTGTTGTATGTGGATCTCAGGGTTTATACAGTAAGACATCCATACTGTTGTATGTGGATCTCAGGGTTTATACAGTAAGACATCCATACTGTTGTATGTGGATCTCAGGGTTTATACAGTTAGACATCCATACTGTTGTATGTGGATCTCAGGGTTTATACAGTAAGACATCCATACTGTTGTATGTGGATCTCAGGGTTTATACAGTAAGACATCCATACTGTTGTATGTGGATATCAGGGTTTATACAGTAAGACATCCATACTGTTGTATGTGGATATCAGGGTTTATACAGTAAGACATCCATACTGTTGTATGTGGATCTCAGGGTTTATACAGTAAGACATCCATACTGTTGTATGTGGATCTCAGGGTTTATACAGTAAGACATCCATACTGTTGTATGTGGATCTCAGGGTTTATACAGTAAGACATCCATACTGTTGTATGTGGATCTCAGGGTTTATACAGTAAGACATCCATACTGTTGTATGTGGATCTCAGGGTTTATACAGTGAGACATCCATACTGTATATACAGTATCTTCAGAAATGAGACAAATGCTTATTCTGTTGCCTGTTTTGAAGTGTGTGTTTGGTTCCGTGAGCTAATTGTTTTCGTTAGATCAGATTATCTATGATTTCTTATAATTTATTCAGCATTGTTTACACTGTTCCAAACGGTCAGAAAACAAATATTTGAATAATAGCCTACCTTTACACACATGGGTCACACGGAGCTCAATCCTCTCCTCCTTCTTGATCTCTTTCTTCTTCTTTTTGTTGTTGTTGTTATTATCAGAATTATAAACGTATGTAAGCTAATATCATCAACAGTAGGTTTTAAAATGAAATAACAAAGGCAGCCTTGAATAATTAAACAAATGAACCACAACATGTCAGCAACTGTCGGTATGCAACTGTGTTTAATCTTTGTAGGCAGAAAAATGCATTTCTTCCTTAGAACAGACTCTCCAGGATTTCTTATTTGTTAGGTTTTGTTTACACTGTTCCATTTCAATGTTCAAGACTCCATGTCTAACACCTGTTTGGCAGTGGCACACAGCGCTCGGCATACCCACCTTCTTCGGGTTCTTCTTAGGATTATTATTATTATTATGCAGTAATATAGTAGCCCATATAAGTACGAGTCAGTCAGTCATGACTTTAAATACAATCAAGCTTTTTATTTAGAAAATAAAATAAAACATGAAATGTTCTGCCTAATTAGGCCATGGCCTAGGCATTAAGGAAACAGAACAGAACACAACAAATTAACACATCAATTAAACAACATTGGAGCCATGGAGTCTTGAATATTGAAATAATAAATACATATTCTGGATATTATTAGCTGTAAGCCAGCCTATGTCCTAATGGGTGCATGCATGTGTCACGTGAACAGAGCATGGCAGGGAAAGGCACATTTAGCAAATAGGGAATATTTTTGCATTCTCAACAAATTAGCTAACATAACTTTTCAGTCAGAGAAACAACAAGTAAGAAACTAGTGAATTACTGCAGTTAGATTGCAACTTCAGCACCTCGGACAGCGCAATACACATGGCAGCCTGTAGCTGCTCCTGCAACTGACAGGGAGGAGAGAGAGACACGGGTTCAGGCTGAAATTGAGAACTCTAGTGCATGGGCGCTATCAGCTGACTAAGCTATAGTTGTTTACATGCACGATGGACAGACAAGTGTAGGGTGCGAGATGCGACAGCGCTAGCTGTGCCACCAGAGACTCTGGGTTCGCGCCCAGGCTCTGTCTCATCCGGCCGCGACCGGGAGGTCCGTGGGGCGACGCACAATTGGCCTAGCGTCGTCCGGGTTAGGGAGGGTTTGGCAGGTAGGGATATCCTTGTCTCATCGCGCACCAGCAACTCCTGTGGCGTGCCGGGTGCAGTGCACACTAACCAAGGTCGCCAGGTGCATGGTGTTTCCTCCGACACATTCCGGGTTGGATGCGCGCTGTGTTAAGAAGCAGTGCGGCTTGGTTGGGTTGTGTTTCGCTTCTCTTTCGACCTTCGTCTCTCCCGAGCCCGTACGGGAGTTGTAGAGCGATGAGACAAGATAGTAATTACTAATTGGATACCACGAAATTGGGGAGAAAAGAGGGTAAAAATACATTTAAAAAGAGCTGTTTACAAAACAGATAAGAGGGAATTATCTCTACTTCCTTAAAGCATTCAAACAAATAAAAGCAGGTTCTAACCTGTTCTCGCAGACTATGTGTCAAAGTTAGGGGAGTGATAAGATCTTTAGAACCTACAAAGACAGAACAAGAATCAGACTGTTTAGGCATTTACGGCCCCAGAGATAAGGGCCAATAACAAATCCCTCCTTTGTGGGGTGTATGAAGAGGTTACTGGACAGAAGGGACAATTCCCAGTGAAAACATTATTCAGCTCAAGCATTTTCATAGAATTTAGATTGTAACAAAACCATTTGTACTCCACATAACTGTTACCCAGTTTTCGCTTTGTACAGTATTTACTTATCCTGAGCAAAAATATAAATGCAACATGCAACAATTTCAAAGATTTTACTGAGTTACATTTCATACTGTATAAGGAAATCAGTAAATTGAAATGAATTCATTAGCCCCTAATCTATGAATTTCACATGACTAGGTAGGGTCGCAACCATGGGTGGGCCAGAGAAGGCATAGGCCCATCCACTGGGGAGCCAGGCCTATTCAATCAGAATGAGATTTTCCCAACAAAGTGGCTTTATTACAGACAGACTCCTCAGTTTCATCAGCTGTTGGGGTGGCTGGTCTCAGACGATCCCGCAGGTGAAAAAGCCGGATGTGAAGGTCCTGGGCTGGCGTGGTTAGACGTGGTCTGCGGTTGTGAGACCGGTTGGATATACTGTACTGCCAAATTCTCTAAAACGATGTTGGAGGCGGCTTATGGTAGAGACATTAAACATTAAATTACCTGGCAACAGCTCTGATGGACATTCCTGCAGTCAGCATGTCAATTGCACGCTCCCTCAAAACTTGAGATCTGTGGCATTGTGTTCTGTGACAAAACTGAACATCTTAGAGTGGCCTTTTATTGTCCCCAGCACAAGGGGCACCTGTGTAATTGTCACGTCCTGACCTTAGTTCCTTTTTTATGTCTCTGTTTTTAGTTTGGTCAGGGCGTGAGTTGGGGTGGGCATTCTATGTTTTTGTTCTAGGTTTTGTATTTCTGTGTTTGGCCTGGTATGGTTCCCAATCAGAGGCAGCTGTCGATCGTTGTCTCTGATTGAGAACCATACTTAGGTAGCCTGTTTTCCCACTATGATTTGTGGGTAGTTATTTTCTGTTTAGTGTGTTTTGCACCTGAAGGAGCTGTTTCGGTTGTGCCTTTTGTTACTTTGTATTTAGTGTTCAGTTATATTAAATAAAATGCCGAACACGTACCACGCTGCACCTTGGTCCTCACCTTCTTCCACCAACGGCCGTTACAGTAATGATCATGCTGTTTAGTCAGCTTCTTCAGGTGGATGGATTATCTTGGCAAAGGAGAAATGCTCACTAAGAGGGAGGTAACCAAATTTGTGCACAGAATTTGAGATAATTTTTTTTTTGGTGCATATGGAACATTTCTGGGATCTTTTATTTCCGCTCATGAAACATGGGACCAACACTTTACATGTTGCGTTTATATTTTTGTTCAGTATAGTATCTGCTCTGTTTATTGTAGTTTCTTCCGTGCTCGTTAGGGCCTGTTCATGGTTCTGTTGATTAGAGTGGGCAATACTGTTGAGCCATGTGGTGGCCTTGGCCTGGGAGCCATTTCATATCACAAGGTACAGTCTCTATTGTCAGCCCCATGAAAACTGTATTGCCTCTCTCTCTCCGTGTTTGTGCTTCTCATGGTGCTGCGACAGTGACAGATGTTTTCTCTGAGGTGACACAAATACTCAAACACTCTTTGAAATGTTATTTTTGCATTTCATTTTTCTTTTCTTATCTCCCTCCATTGGCCCTAGAGCCTGTAAAACTCACTGGAGAACAGAAAGGGTGTCAAATGAAGGTGATGCGTGCAGTACTGTGTTTGTGAAGACAGAGTGTATGTGCCCATGTGTTCATATGGGACTACTGCCACAGTCCTCACTGATGTGTCAATCATTATAGCACAAGTTGTAGGCTCTCAGCCACTCTCACTTCACTTTACATGTTGAGCAGCTGTGCATTAAAACCCACTAACAGAGCAATATTAACCTCCACCCCTTCAATAAATACAGTTGAATGAGTGCAAAGCAGTGGTCTCACTCTTCATGCTCCTTCATGGCCCCATTGAGATGGTCAGCTTTGTGTCCATGGCTTCATAGAAATGGATGACTTTCATTAAGTTTAAACACAGCGTCCGATCAGCACTAGCTCTGTAATGATCCTGCTATCAGTCCTCTGTATCGACGGCCTCCCTGTCCGGAACAGGACGAGGAGCAGAGCAGCACGCCGTCAAACAATGTGCTACTTAATCAGAAACATGCCCTCGGGCCAAGTCCCTGTAATAATGTTTCAAACCAATCTCAGTCATCTGGAGTGAGGTGCTCATCCTGATTGCAACACAGACATCAATTTATTTAGGATTCTCACCATGGTGGCTCCTGAAGTTTTGTGACTGAGCAATCTATACAGGGCATAGACAGGGTGGCAGACAGGGTGCGGACAGGGTATAGACAGGGTATATACAGGGTACAGGCAGTGTGTAGACAGGGTGTTTTTTATTTAAAAAAATATTTTATTTAACCTTTATTTAAATTAACGAGGCAAGTCAGTTGAGAACAAATTCTTATTTACAATGACCACCTACCCCGGTCAACCCTAACCCGGTCAACCCTAACCCGGTCAACCCTACCCCGGTCAACCCTAACCCGGACAACCCTAACCCGGTCAACCCTAACCCGGACAACCCTACCCCGGTCAACCCTACCCCGGTCAACCCTACCCCGGTCAACCCTAACCCGGTCAACCCTACCCCGGTCAACCCTAACCCGGACAACCCTAACCCGGTCAACCCTAACCCGGACAACCCTAACCCGGTCAACCCTACCCCGGTCAACCCTACCCCGGTCAACCCTAACCCGGTCAACCCTACCCCGGTCAACCCTAACCCGGACAACCCTACCCCGGTCAACCCTACCCCGGTCAACCCTAACCCGGTCAACCCTACCCCGGTCAACCCTACCCCGGTCAACCCTACCCCGGTCAACCCTACCCCGGTCAACCCTACCCCGGTCAACCCTACCCCGGTCAACCCTAACCCGGACAACCCTAACCCGGACAACCCTACCCCGGTCAACCCTAACCCGGACAACCCTAACCCGGTCAACCCTAACCCGGTCAACCCTAACCCGGTCAACCCTAACCCGGACAACGCTGGACCAAATGTGCGCCGCCCTATGGGACTCCCAATCATGGCCGGTTGTGATACAGCCTGGAATTGAACCAGGGTCTGCAGTGACGCCTCTAGCACTGAGATGCAGTGCCTTAGACCGCAACACCACTCGGGAGCCCTGCTGTAGAGAGGGTGTAGACATGGTATATAGACAGGGTATAGACAGGGTGTAGACATGGTATATAGACAGGATATAGACAGGGTGTAGACATGGTATATAGACAGGGTGTAGACAGGGTGTAGACATGTTATATAGACAGGATATAGACAGGGTGTAGACATGGTATATAGACAGGGTATAGACAGGATGTAGACATGGTATATAGACAGGGTGTAGACATGGTATATAGACAGGGTATAGACATGGTATATAAACAGGATATAGACAGGGTAAAAGAGGGCCACACATTCTAGGAGCTCAGATGCAAAAATGTCATTACCAACGTTTCGACAGCCAAGCTGTCTTCATCAGGTATTATACCCTGATGAAGACAGCTTGGCTGTCGAAACGTTGGAAATTACATTTTTGCATCTGAGCTCCTAGAGTGTGCGGCTCTCTTTTATTTTCAAGTTTTCTACTCCGCTAGCCAGCACCTCGTCTTAATAGGAGTGCGTTTCTTTTTCTTCTATAGACAGGGTGTAGACATGGTATATAGACAGGGTGTAGATATGGTATATAGACAGGATATAGACAGGGTGTAGACATGTTATATAGACAGGATATTGACAGGGTGTAGACATGTTATATAGACAGGATATTGACAGGGTGTAGACATGTTATATAGACAGGATATAGACAGGGTGTAGACATGTTATATAGACAGGATATTGACAGGGTGTAGACATGGTATATAGACAGGATATTGACAGGGTGTAGACATGGCAGTGCCTTAGACCGCAACACACGCAACACAGGCAGTTAACCCACTGTTCCTAGGCCGTCATTGAATATAAGAATTTGTTATTAACTGACTTGCCTAGTTATATAAAGGTAATAAAATAAAAAAAGAACAATAAATAAATGCCACTCAGGAGCCCTGCTGTAGAGAGGGTGTAGACATGGTATATAGACAGGGTATAGACAGGGTATATAGACAGGGTATAGACAGGGTATATAGACAGGGTATAGACAGGGTGTATAGACAGGGTATAGACAGGGTGTAGACATGGTATATAGACAGGATATAGACAGGGTGTAGACATGGTATATAGACAGGATATTGACAGGGTGTAGACATGTTATATAGACAGGATATAGACAGGGTGTAGACATGTTATATAGACAGGATATTGACAGGGTGTAGACATGTTATATAGACAGGATATAGACAGGGTGTAGACATGTTATATAGACAGGATATTGACAGGGTGTAGACATGGTATATAGACAGGATATTGACAGGGTGTAGACATGGCAGTGCCTTAGACCGCAACACACGCAACACAGGCAGTTAACCCACTGTTCCTAGGCCGTCATTGAATATAAGAATTTGTTATTAACTGACTTGCCTAGTTATATAAAGGTAATAAAATAAAAAAAGAACAATAAATAAATGCCACTCAGGAGCCCTGCTGTAGAGAGGGTGTAGACATGGTATATAGACAGGGTATAGACAGGGTATATAGACAGGGTATAGACAGGGTATATAGACAGGGTATAGACAGGGTGTATAGACAGGGTATAGACAGGGTATATAGACAGGGTATAGACAGGGTATATAGACAGGGTATAGACAGGGTGTATAGACAGGGTATAGACAGGGTATATAGACAGGGTATAGACAGGGTGTAGACATGGTATATAGACAGGATATAGACAGGGTGTAGACATGGTATATAGACAGGGTATAGACAGGGTATATAGACAGGGTATAGATGACTTCAAGCCAGTTCTCTCAGGATGTAAGTGGCTGTGTTTGATTTTGACTTTATATGTGTGAAGATGTCCGTTACAGTCAGACTGTGTGAAGATGTCCGTTACAGTCAGACTGTGTGAAGATGTCCGTTACAGTCAGACTGTGTGAAGATGCCAATCTGCAGTCACTGTTTAGTCATTTCTGCGTCTGTTTCTCTTTGTGTCCACAGAGCCTTGTGCCTGGATTGGGTTGTGTTGGTTGGGTGGTGTGGGTGTCGTTCTTTGTATGCACAGTATGTAGCATTGAGCCGTGGTTGAGTTGTATTGTAATGGTGGTGGGTGTGTTTCTCAGCTGGCTGTGTGTTTAAGCCTACTATACAGTAGTGATTGATCTCAGTCTCCTGAGCCAGTGGGATTCCAGTGAGGCTCTCCTCTCTCCTCTCCATCCACTGTTATAATACAGGAGGAATCCTGATGTGATGTCTGTATCTGGCCCCCTCAGTGTCAGTGTGCACATCTCATTAGACCATCAGTGCATCAGAAAAAGGCTTCCCTCAGGCCAAATCATATATATATATATATATATATATATATACAGTGCCTTGTGAAAGTATTCGGCCCCCTTGAACTTTGCGACCTTTTGCCACATTTCAGGCTTCAAACATAAAGATATAAAACTGTATTTTTTTGTGAAGAATCAACAACAAGTGGGATACAATCATGAAGTGGAACGACATTTATTGGATATTTCAAACTTTTTTAACAAATCAAAAACTGAAAAATTGGGCGTGCAAAATGATTCAGCCCCTTTACTTTCAGTGCAGCAAACTCTATCCAGAAGTTCAGTGAGGATCTCTGAATGATCCAATGTTGACCTAAATGACTAATGATGATAAATACAATCCACCTGTGTGTCCCACTTGTTGTTGATTCTTCACAAAAAATACAGTTTTATATCTTTATGTTTGAAGCCTGAAATGTGGCAAAAGGTCGCAAAGTTTAAAGGGGCCGAATACTTTCGCAAGGCACTATATACACACACAGTGGGGCAAAAAAGTATTTAGTCAGCCGCCAATTGTGCAAGTTATTTTTCATCATAGGTACACTTCAACTATGACAAACAAAATGAGAAAAAAAAATCCAGAAAATCACATTGTAGGATTTTTTATGAATTTATTTGCAAATTATGGTGGAAAATAAGTATTTGGTCAATAACAAAAGTTTATCTCAATATCTTTGTTGGCAATGACAGATGTCAAACATTTTCTGTAAGTCTTCACAAGGTTTTCACACACTGTTGCTGGTATTTTGGCCCATTCCTCCATGCAGATCTCCTCTAGAGCAGTGATGTTTTGGGGCTGTTGCTGGGCAACGCAGACTTTCAACTCCCTCCAAAGATTTTCTATGGGGTTGAGATCTGGAGACTGGTTAGGCCACTCCAGGACCTTGAAATGCTTCTTACGAAGCCACTCCTTCGTTGCCCAGGCGGTGTGTTTGGGATCATTGTCATCTTTAATGCCCTTGCTGATGGAAGGAGGTTTTCACTCAAAATCTCACGATACATGGCCCCATTCATTCTTTCCTTTACACGGATCAGTCGTCCTGGTCGCTTTGCAGAAAAACAGCCCCAAAGCATGATGTTTCCATCCCCATGCTTCACAGTAGGTATGGTGTTCTTTGGATGCAACTCAGCATTCTTTGTCCTCCAAACACGACGAGTTGAGTTTTTACTTCAGACGGGCCTGGACATGTACTGGCTTAAGCAGAGGGACACGTCTGGCACTGCAGGTTTTGAGTCCCTGGCGGCGTAGTGTGTTACTGATGGTAGGCTTTGTTACTTTGGTCCCAGCTCTCTGCAGGTCATTCACTAGGTCCCCCCCCGTGTGGTTCTGGGATTTTTGCTCACCGTTCTTGTGATCATTTTGACCCCACGGTGTGAGATCTTGAGTGGAGCCCCAGATCGAGGGAGATTATCAGTGGTCTTGTATGTCTTCCATTTCCTAATAATTGCTCCCACAGTTGATTTCTTCAAACCAAGCTGCTTACCTATTGCAGATTCAGTCTTCCCAGCCTGGTGCAGGTCTACAATTTTGTTTCTGGTGTCCTTTGACAGCTCTTTGGTCTTGGCCATAGTGGAGTTTGGAGTGTGACTGTTTGAGGTTATGGACAGGTGTCTTTTATACTGATAACAAGTTCAAACAGGTGCCATTAATACAGGTAATGAGTGAAGGACAGAGGAGCCTCTTGAAGAAGAAGTTACAGGTCTGTGAGAGCCAGAAATCTTGCTTGTTTGTAGGTGACCAAATACTTATTTTCCATCATAATTTGCAAATAAATTCATAAAAAATCCTACAATGTGATTTTCTGTTGTTTTTTTCCCCTCATTTTGTCTGTCATAGTTGAAGTGTATCTATGATGAAAATTACAGGCCTCTCTCATATTTTTAAGTGGGAGAACTTGCACAATTGGGGGCTGACTAAATACTGTTTTGCCCCACTAGAGAGAGAGAGAGAGAGAGAGAGAGAGAGAGAGAGAGAGAGAGAGAGAGAGAGAGAGAGAGAGAGAGAGAGAGAGAGAGAGAGAGAGAGAGAGAGAGAGAGAGAGAGAGAGAGAGAGAGAGAGAGAGAGAGAGAGAGAGAGAGAGAGAGAGAGAGAGAGAGAGAGAGAGAGAGAGAGAGAGAGAGAGAGAGAGAGAGAGAGAGAGAGAGAGAGAGAGAGAGAGAGAGAGAGAGAGAGAGAGAGAGAGAGAGAGAGAGAGAGAGAGAGAGAGAGAGAGAGAGAGAGAGAGAGAGAGAGAGAGAGAGAGAGAGAGAGAGAGAGAGAGAGAGAGAGAGAGAGAGAGAGAGAATTTAAATGCGGGACCATAATTCTGCCCAAACTCCTGCGGTAGCCTCCCTTGTGCCAAATCTATCACAGTGAACAGGAGCTAAGGGACAGCTCCCTGATCAATAAATCCGTTAGATGTTTGCTATAGTTTATGGAGGTCCATTTCCCTCTCCCCCTCAGCCTTACGTCACAGACAGAAATATACACTGAACCAAACCACTCTATTCCCCACTTCATTGTCAAGGATTACTGAGCCACAGTGATTTTTCTGCCATTGAAATCCCTGAGCGGGCCGCTTTAGTGTTTTCTTGTGCCGCCTATGTCCAAACAGTGGCTAAAAAAGTAAATGTCAAGCCCTGCACATTGACTCACAGATGTGTGGAAGGAAGCTCAATGCCATTCACTCCCAGGGCTCTATTTTCGTCTGGCATTAAGTCGCAATTGTCAAACGCACGCTCGCAATGTCTGAAGTGGGGGCCTCTAAAGTTCAGCCACACCCATTGCCACGCCCCCTGCCATGCCCACCCACCTAAACCCATAAGACCCATAACCCAATAAACTCCCAGATGGCCTTAGCATCCCCCAAATGATGATGTGTATCATACCTGATCAAAGCTGTGCAGACATAGTAGATCATCCATTCTCTACTGTATATCACATGTACAGATCTATACCCTACCTAACCAAGCCCCTGTGTGAAACAGATGTGGCACCTCAGATGATACATTCAAACAATGCTCAGAGATGGAGATTACTAGCCAATCAAGCACTCTCAACAGGACATATAACACTTCTGCCTTGCCTAACCACAATAATCTATCAGCTATGTCCCTGGAGAAGTCTTAGAACTACGGTAACATATTAACAGCTTTGCTGCTAGGTGTGTGTGTGTGTGTGTGTGTGTGTGTGTGTGGCAAAGGCCTATATGATTCAGTTAGTTATCGGTGTAGACGTGAATCGATTTTTCCTCATTGCAAGCCATTTTTCCATAATATTTCTTAATATTAAGAGGCTTTGTGGATAATTCATTTTATAGAGGCAGGGTAAACTCACAGTGCCTCAGAGTGATCTATGTTCTAGATGGAGAAATGAAAGCCCACATTCACTGAGTGGATTGCCATGAAGTCACAAAGTTACCCCAGTCACCGTACCTTGAATAAGCTCTTGCTTTGCACTGCACCTCAAGTCTAACCTCAAACAATATCATTTTTTCTAACTTTTTTGTGCAAATGTCAGCTTGGTTTTTCACATCTCTTATGAGGCCTACTGTTGCCACTGTTTCATTGTATAGCAGAAAGCTTCCTCTACCTGTTGTTTCCCAGACCAAGTCAATCACCTCCCTGTTTAGACATGAAGGCAGTGTGAGGTGATTGACATGGCCCTGTTTAGACATGAAGGCAATGTGAGGTGATTGACATGGCCCTGTTTAGACATGAAGGCAGTGTGGGGTGATTGACATGGCCCTGTTTGGACATGAAGGCAGTGTGAGGTGATTGACATGGCCCTGTTTAGACATGAAGGCAGTGTGAGGTGATTGACATGGCCCTGTTTAGACATGAAGGCAGTGTGAGGTGATTGACATGGCCCTGTTTAGACATGAAGGCAGTGTGAGGTGATTGACATGGCCCTGTTTAGACATGAAGGCAGTGTGAGGTGATTGACATGGCCCTGTTTAGACATGAAGGCAGTGTGAGGTGATTGACATGGCCCTGTTTGGACATGAAGGCAGTGTGAGGTGATTGACATGGCCCTGTTTAGACATGAAGGCAGTGTGAGGTGATTGACATGGCCCTGTTTAGACATGAAGGCAGTGTGAGGTGATTGACATGGCCCTGTTTAGACATGAAGGCAGTGTGAGGTGATTGACATGGCCAGAGAGAATAGAGTAGATGTCACGGGTCAAAATTTTGATTGATGACCCTATGTGAACTCTATGTGAACCCTATGTAGTGATGACGTGTGCATGTCTTCTGGTCAGGCAAGCCTGGTTAGGTGGGGGCTATGGGGTGAGTAAGGGTCCCTTTGACAGGCCGTTAATGATTGATGACCCAAGCCTGATAGACAAGCCTGGTTAGGTGGGGGCTATGGGGTGAGTAAGGGTCCCTTTGACAGGCCGTTAATGATTGATGACCCAAGCCTGATTTATGACCCTATGTAATGATTTATGACCCTATGTCATGTAGAAGGGTGCATGCCCTGGGTTGAGTAAGTGACCATGTGTCAGGTCAACCTGTTACTGTTTCTCACGGTTTGGGTTGGTTAAGGCCCCTTATAAAGCCGCTGAACAATACCTGTTTAAGAGTGCACAAGATCTTAAGAATAACCATGGAATTTGGGATCGGTACCAAAGCAGTGATGACTGTAACAACTGAAACAGGCCTTCGGGTTGCCCATAGAGAAAGGGCAAAGTATCAACCAGCAATATATGATGCGCCAAAAAAACGTTTTTTAAATGTGTATAGAACCCAAATACCGCCAGCACATGCTCTGACAGATCAAGTGCTGATGTCTAATGGCCAGCAGTGGGGGTATCGGTTTGATTACCTGGCCTGTAGAGTGACCCTCTATACGGTAGATGAAGGAGAAGAATATACAGACCAGACTGTAGGCTTGGAATATGGTGTTGAAGACTGGTCGTTTTTTCGCAAGGTTGTGTGTCCTGAACTGAGCCTTATCACCAAGGGGTATAGTGTGTTCACGGGCCACGAGACCCGTTGGGAAGGTACCCCGGACTCCTCAGGACAAATATTTCACAGGGTGAAAATACAAAGAAAGAATGGCCGACCGTGCGGCAGCGTGGAGTTCTATATCGGCACCGAGGCAATCCGAAACCACAAACTTAGGGGTGGTGGCCTGACTGGGGATACCCGACTGCGTCTGCTTATTCCTTTTAACAGTTGGGATGTACTGGAATTGAAAATGTTGCAACCGTTGGATGCTCTCTTTGTACAGAGCCAACAGCGTCAGAGCCTTGTTCATTTAAAGAAGTGCATAATATATACGAATCGTAAAGATTACGATGCAAAAGAGCCTCAAGAAGATACAGCGTCAGAAGAAAACTAAGTAAGCGGATGCTTTAACCCCGCCCCCCCAGATACCCAAGGGCCTTGTTCTACAATAAAAAGAAAAAAAGCAGACAGTTCTTCATTTCAGCATACACCATGGATCTCCAGACCATCTACGAGGAAGCCACTACGTCATGGGGGCCCGACACTAAAGACTCTATGCCACGAAGCCCTACACTCTACGCACCCCTGGCAAGACCCGTGACACCACCGACATTTACCCAGCCTGAGGATGTGTTTGATGGGGTGGCCAGTACTGTTTTTGTGGATACAATCAAGGCCTCTGTAGCTACACTTTTAAACGTGGTGATTGGCGAATATATACGAGAAAAATGCATCGGCTGTGAGATCAATCATCCCAGCCAGCGTCGTCATCCTTGCCTCTACGACCCTCCTAGATACTACTTTTTCAATCATTTTGAGGAGCTGGTGAAAAGACTGTGGTCCTGCCGTTTTATACCAGCGCTG
Organism: Oncorhynchus kisutch; assembly: GCF_002021735.2. Classification (NCBI taxonomy): domain Eukaryota; kingdom Metazoa; phylum Chordata; class Actinopteri; order Salmoniformes; family Salmonidae; genus Oncorhynchus; species Oncorhynchus kisutch. Next base: position 66,992,898 of record NC_034183.2, read on the forward strand.
GTCATCGCCCTGGAGTCTATGGGTATTGCGCCGTCTATCCCTAGAGTTTACGGGGTAACCGAAGCCTTCCTACATGAACTGAAGGAGGCCCTCTTCATCCATGAGAAACTCAAAGAAATCCGACACACCCTGGTGGACGACAACAAATACAGGGAAGCTGTGATGGCTGATGTGATGCTTTTCTGGCTCAATAAATCCCAAGAGACCGAGTGACATTTTGTTTATTTAGAGCTATGGGTAACTATGTGTCTACGATGTTTGAGCGAATAAATACATTTTTTCTTTTGAGAGACCTTACAAATGTTATGCATCAGATTATTGAAAATAAAGTGAACAATGTAAAGTTCTACACAACCCACAATACAGGGGTTATTGTAGAGCGTGTGTTAAAAATGGAGCAAATCATGAAACATGTCCGACATACGGGCGAGAGTTTACAATGGTCACATATGGTATCAAGGCTTGTTGAGGATTCTGAAGAACTAGAAATAACTTTGGCTAAGATTTTACATTATTTGTTTGAACCACCCTTTAATGTGAATGTGTATCATATTTGTTGTTTATATACTTATATATCAGACGTGTGTGTTTTAAAAATTCAGCGAAACAAACCTGTAAATCTAAACAATATATACAGGGTGTTGCATGCTGTGATTGTTGAGAAAACGGGGACTTGTATCTTGCAACAAATCCTGAATTGTCTGTATACGTAATAATTGTTGCATTCTTAAAATAAAAATTCACAAACTGAAATGTTGTCGTTATATGAAAGTGGCTCATTACAGTTATTGTACCTCAGAGAGGCAAGAAGGATGGCTGAGCAGCTGTTGAAAAACATATATTATAATCCCTCTAACCCCGGGTCTTATGGTGGTAAAGAGCGTTTACAGAGAGCTATAGTCGAAGAAACAGGGAGTCTGTTAAGCGATGCTAAAGTGAATGAATGGTTATCAGAGCAAGATGCCTACACTCTACATAAACCTGTAAGAAAACATTTTCCAAGAAATAGAGTTTTTTCTACGCATCCATTATCCCAATTTCAGGCGGATCTATGTGACATGCAGTCCCTTGCCGATAAAAATGATGGAAATCGCTACATGCTAACGGTTATAGATATTTTCTCTAAATTAGCCTATGTAAGGGTGTTAAAAAATAAGAGCGGGGCAGAGGTGACCAGGGCCTTTGAATCGATCTTGAAGGCAGGAGGCGCCCCCAAGAAAGTGCAGACGGATGGCGGAAAAGAATTTTTTAATAAAACATTTCAGAAGCTAATGAATAAGTATAATATAGTACATTTTGCTACAGGCTCTGATTTGAAAGCTTCGGTTGTGGAACGCTTTAATAGGACTTTGAAAGAGCGGATGTGGCGCTATTTTACAGCTCACAACACCAACCGATATACAGACATAGTTCAGGATTTAGTAAACGGTTACAACCACAGCTACCATAAGACTATACGTATGAAGCCCTCGGAGGTCTCTTCGGAAAACTCTTTTCAAGTCTTTAAAAATATGTATGGTTTGTTCCCACTTCGCCGTAAGAAAAAAATGACTTTTAAATTCCTAGTGGGTGACTTGGTGCGTATATCAAAGTTGAGGGGTGTTTTCGACAAAAAATACGAACAAGGCTTTAGCTCGGAGTTGTTTACCGTTACCGAATGTCTGCCACGCATTCCGCCGGTCTACAAATTAAAAGATTATGACGGGGATCTTATAGAGGGATCTTTTTATGAGAAGGAATTACAGAAGGTCCAGTTGGGTAAAGACAAAGTCTTTCACGTGGAGGAGATTCTAGATCAGAAGAGAGAAAAGGGTAAAAAATGGTTGCTGGTCCGCTGGAAAAACTGGCCTCAAAAGTTCAACAGTTGGGTATTGGAGCAGGATGTGGTGGAGGCAACGGGGGTTAATTTAAACCCCTAGTCATGATAACTAGCGCATCATTCGCGTGTACACAGTTGGGCATCATGGAACACAGCGGCTTCTACCTGACTCTCCCCAGTAATGCGTCGGCACAGATATATCGTAATAATCAGAGTTCGAAGTATACAACCAATTTTCCAAAGCCTATAGAGTTATCAGAGGCTTGGGAAGTAGGTCTCAGCGAGATTACATACCCCCATAGTTGGTATAATATCAAAGCTAAGGACCGTGATTTTTATTGCAAAAGGTTCTCGGAACCTGCGAAACTTATTAAGCTTAAAAAAGGTTTCTATAGAACCGTCGACAGGATCGTCTCAGAGTTGAATGAACACCTAACCCTGAACAAGATGGAAATATTCCTATTCTACAATCCAATCCATAAAAGGATACAAATCTCAGGGCCTGCTAACGGAGGTATAAAGACCAGCGGTAATTTATCCTACATGTTGGGGATGGGTCCCAATAAATGGACGTATGTGAACGATAAATTATTCCCATTCCCTGCGGATATACATGCAGGCTTTTACAACATATTTGTCTATACCGACATCATAACCTATCAAAGGGTCGGAGACAGCTGTGTCCCCCTCCTGCGAACAGTTCATATAGACGGCAAGGATGGGGACATCGTCACTGTCAATTATGACAAGCCGCACTACGTACATGTCAGCAAGAACTATATTGAAAACATTCTGGTTGAGCTTAAAACGGATCAGAACGAAAACATTGAATTTACTTATGGTAAAACGATTGTAAAACTCCACTTTAGACCCACCAAAACCTCTCTACATATATAATAGCTGTATTATATTTATAAACATAATACAAATAAAAGGGTTATGGAGCTCCATCAGCTCGACCCTAACCGTTATGTTTCATACTATGTGGATCAAGTGGGTAATGGACTACCAGGATATCATGGAGCGCCGACAATGTATGGTTCGGGGATAGGAGGTATATTCCGTAACCTCTTCAGGATGGTTTTACCGTTTATGAAGAGAGGCTTCAGCATAGCCAAACCACATTTAAAATCAGCGGCTAAAAATATAGTAAGTGAGGTTGTAGCCAATGCTATGACCCGAAGGGCGTCACCAGAGGTGGAGCATCAAGAAGGCTCGGGGCTTATGATATTGTCTCGAAGGCCAAAAAAGAGACCTCCTGGTTTAAGGCGTAGACCTGCACCTAAAAAGCGTCGGTTAACTGTTAAAAGAACCTCAGTAAGTCAAAGACGGGGTAAAGTGAGGAGGTCTGTACCAAAACAGGCTAAAAGAATACTAGGAAGTATTTTCTAAAAGAATAAGTGACATGGCTCTTTTACATCGAATGTCCTCTGAAGCTATAAAGACAGAACTTGATCTTTTCACGGCACCGTTAACGCAGCATTCAATAGATAGATCCAGTTATGTGGAGATAGCCCCTCTCTCTGCTATTACCGATAACGGGCCTATCGAATTTTTCATACCAGGCCATGGTGACAACTATCTGGACCTCAACAACACCTTGGTGCATTTACGTCTAAAAGTGACCAAAAGAGATGGGTCTAATATTGCAGACGATGCCAAAGTGAGTCTCATTAATTACCCCTTGGCCACCATTTTCTCCCAAGTTGATGTGACTTTGGGTGAACGCCTAATCAGTCAAAGCAGCGCTACATACCCTTATAGAGCCATCATGGAGTGTTTACTAAACTACTCCGAAGACACTCTCAAAACCCAATTTAGCGCCGGGCTGTTTAGCAAGGATACTGCAGGAGCCTCTATGGAATCGACAGACCCTTCCACCGGTGCAAACAAAGGACTAGCGGCACGAGCTCGCTACTGCGCCGAATCTCGAGAGTTTCATTTGCTAGGCCCTATACACTCTGACATTTTCTTTCAAGAACGGTTACTCTTAAATTCGGTTGATTTAAGATTAAAATTAACCAGGGCCAAGGATGATTTTTGCCTGATGTCTCCCCAAGACGGGGATTTTAGTTTGAAAGTGTTGGGGGCAACCCTTTTTATTAAAAAAGTATCTGTATCTCCGGCCGTGCGCCTGGGTCACTCACATGCTTTGATGAAAGGAAATGCCCTTTACCCTCTCCAAAGAATTACCATGAAAACCTTTAGCATACCTGTGGGCAGTAGAATCTGCAGTCAAGAAAACCTATTTCTAGGCCCTTTACCTAGATATGTGGTTATAGGTCTGGTTGATCACGCCTCTAATACGGGCAGTTTAGATAAAAACCCCTTTAATTTTCAGCACTTCAATGCAGAGTATGTAGCGCTCTGTCAGGACGGACGTCAGGTTCCGGCGAAGGCTTTCCAACCACAATTTAATAACAACATATCTGTGCGAGAATTTTACAATCTATTCCTGGCTACAGGGCGACATCTAAAAGATCTCTCTTTACCTATTGACAGAAATGATTTTGCAGAGGGTTACACATTGTATGCTTTCAATTTATCACCTGATGATGACACCTCAGGAAATCTGTCTGTGGTGTCCCAAGGTAACCTCAGGCTGGAAATGCGTTTCCGTACACCTTTAGCCTGTACAGTTAGCATGATTGTTTACGCATGCTCTGATTCAATCTTGGAAGTGAATGCCCGAAGACAGGTCTTAGTGGATTATTATTAAGGACCTTTGAACAAAGACATGAATACCCAAGAGTTGGACGGGCTCATGAGCCGCTTGATTGGAAAACAATTTTGTGGAGTGTTGGCTTGTGATGAATTACCTATGGAGATATGGTCTGAGAGGCCTGCAATGTTTATTGTCAATACCCATCCTAAACACATGCCTGGTGAACATTGGCTAGCTATGACATTAGAACAGGAAGGTGGACGAAAAATCTCAACTTTTTTTGATTCCTATGGCTTTCCCCCCGGTTTTTCACATTTCCCTAAATCTATTAAAGATTTTTTGACCCTAAACGGTACAAAGATCTACTACAACATCAAACAAGTGCAAGATAACCTTTCCACTACATGCGGTCACCACTGTGTATTTTACCTGTGCCAAAGAGCCCGGGGAGTTTCTTTTGAAGATGTTATGTCTCTTTATAAGGATGATTTAAGAAGTAATGATAACCTTGTATCTTGTTTTGTTAGAAAATATCAAAAGTGTTCAAATGTGTGTCCTTTAAGAACGCGTAATCAAGGCGTATGCTCACGTCATATGTTTCAAGAATGCCACAAATGTTAACTTGCTTATTTTTCAAATAAAAAATTTATTGAATTTAATCATAGTCATTCAAAAGTCATTTTCAAAAGTCTAACCACGCCGAGAGATCGGGTTTAGGAAAAGGTCCTGAGACGTTCATGGGAGTAAATGAGTTAGCATCATCGCTTTCATATGGGGCCGGTGTCGTTGGGGCATCTTTAGGGGTGCTGTATCTCGTTGAAGGCTTTTGTTTTAAAGCTTGAATCTGTTGACGAAGCTTATGGTTGGGTACACCGGAGAGGGGGATGTTGAGGATTGCCAGGGCCTTAAGAAACTGACGCCAGCCGGGAGGCCTTCGGTCATCAGCAACCTTGTGGGCAGCCGTGGTACTTTTAAGCAAGTCCTGCATATGGGACCCCCTAACCACAGAGCCCTGAAGGATAAACTCTCCAGAGTCGTTCCAAGCAGCTATCCCCTTTGAGTCTTTTATCTTGTTCATAATGTATTTAACATTCTTCCTGTTACGTAAAGGCACATGTGTCAGTAGGTCATGCATAACTTTATCTTCAAATGGCATTTGAGCTTCACCCGACATATTATCGCCACTAGGTAAGATCGACGGTACAGGCCTTACAGGGGCATGGCTATCGTTAGGTTCGACATCTGTTAAAGGGTCCGGTAGGGAAAGGGTTAAATGGTTAGTCTCTCTCTCCCCTTGCTTTACCCGAGTCAAATACCTTTGCATTAGGTTTGTGTATTTTTGAATCTTATCATAGGGGTTCAATCCTTTTCGGTTCAAAACATCCTTCATGGCCGTATCCAAATCATTTTCCGCTGTTTGTCTGATATCTTCAGGACCCTGCATTTGTTTTTTAAGTCTATCCAACTCTTGTTGAGGCACCAAGTACATTTTAGTGGCCATCACACCCACGTGTTCAACCACCACGTCTGGCCGCAATAAGGCTGGTGATGAAGGGCACGGCTATACTGAGTAAAGGTAGAAGAAAACCCCCAGACTGTTGTATACTATGTCTTTTCTTTTGAAGACTGGCCCTTTTATTGGCAAAGAGTTTGATCGCTGTCTTTTGTCTCCTTAATTTTTTCAATTGGTTCAGGGTGAGTGGAATGCGTCCTTTGAGAAGATTCAAAGCAATCTCACATAGGGCTAATATGAGATCTGAAGAACAGCGACCCAAGATGGCCTTCCGTTCTTTAGCTGTAGAACCTACTAGCCTTCTCAAGAGGGGGAGGTTTCTTTTTAAACGCAGAGACATAGCGTTTACTTTTTAGGAAGGTATGCAGCAGGCCTCTCCCCCGGAAACAGCCCTGTACGTAGCCTAAGGTGTTCTGGAGTATTTGCTTTTAAATCCACGATTAAATAAGAAAATGGCTCTTTGGTAGCGTCCTCATAGCTCTCCATAAAGTATGATTTCCGTCCAGGGTACATCTGCTGAGCTAGAGTGCTAATTTGCAGTTTGTCTCTAGGATTTTTAAACAATACCATGTAGTTGGCATTCAAGCTAATGGTCCGACTATTTTTACCTTGGTGAAACACATTCTGGACCAAGTAAAGCACGGACAGGTTTCTATGATGAGTATATTGGGTAAAAGCTCGTGCAATTTCAGGGTGTTCGCTACCAGCAAATAGCATATCGTCCAAAACCAGCAGATTATTTACATGTGGGGGGAGAAGTTCATCATCAGACAGAGAATCGGGTATTCCTTCAACAAACTTGATTTTTATTGTCTTCAATAATTCATCATACAGAGGTTGGTAACATGAATAACACCATACAATATTGTCAGGCTTTTGAGATAACACATGTTCAGAATTCTCTAAAATACTTTTTACAAAAAAAGTTTTGCCACTGTTTGAAGGGCCGGCAATTAATGCTGAAAAAGGCAATTGTAGCCGGGGGTCAAAACCCTCGACAGCAGTCATAATATCTTAAGCTTTAAGACACACTGGGGCTTGTAGCATAAGTCAGTAGCCAAAGGGCAATGTGGTACCGTCAGGCAATAGCTGTCTCTTGTCATAGACTACCCTGAATCTTTTAGTGAGTGGTGCGTTTCTTAGATGGAACCCCTTTTTATCCCTCACTATTTTGTTGTAGGAGCTCAAAATCTCCAAGTCACTATTCTTGTCCTTTACGAACCCCTCGACCAAGCGCGTGATTGATTCCAAGTTTACACGCGGTGCATTTTCATAGTTTTGAGTCACGCCTTTGGCTTTCAACACCACGTGATTGGCTTTAGTCCTAAAAGCATAGCTTTTTGGACCACATGAGGACCATTCTGTAATATGGTCACCCTCTTCGAGTTCACTCGTTAAACCCCCAAGATAGTTGCTAAGTGGGGGGGTCCAATCCCCCGGTTTGCTTACATAGACCACAGAGTCTGTGTCGTGGTAAAGAACCCGCCTCTGAAGCTGTTCCATGAGGGTGTACAGTTCAAGGCGGCCATAGGCTGTGGTAAATGCTGCAAGAAACACATTTACATTACCCGGGGGTAGAACCCACTTTTGGTGGCGCCTCCATTGCACCAAGGCAATGTCTTGACTCAAGAAGGAAAAATGTGAAATTTCGTATTGGTCCGAAAAAACAAATTCCAAAAATTCTTCGGGGTCTTTAATGATCGAAGTTGTTAGCATATTGCATCTCTGCGCTAATTTCCCCCAAAGGGAGTTCAAGTACAATTTCGACACATTTCTTTTGGTTTTGTTGACCTCTATTCTGTCAGGGTCAAGAAGTATGCCTTCTCTGTCATGGTAGTCTTGAATGTACTGGTCTTTACTTTCTTGATCTGTGACCGATGCAGGATAGCCTGAAGCCATCTGCTTGCATCTCAAGAAGGTTTTGATGTACTCTTTAAAAAGTGTGTCTGATTTCCTGGAAAAGTTCCACACTTCAAAGATTTTGGCCACACGATACCCCTTCTCTAAAGCCTTAGAGAATTCTACAGTGACCCATACACCGGTCAGGGCTCTTTCTTGATCTGTGTGATCACAGGGGTTTTCCTGGTTGTGGTTTTCACAGCATGTGCGACAAAGGGGAAAGAAAAGTTTTCCTTTAGGACCCTTGTAAGGCAACACAGGTATAAACAGCCCCCTAGGAGGGTAGACAGTCGCTTTGATTAAACCAAAATAATTTTGGGGTTCGTCAAAGTCGCTGTGAATAATTTCAGGATGCCCTATAGGATAGAATGAGGAACTCATTACATGAGGATATAGGGATGTAAAATCTACATAGCCTATTGTCTCGTCGGGTTGAGCTACATAACGCAATGTCAAAGCATTGGTCCGGCCTCCAAACAAGGCCTGTCGCGGTTCCAGGGGCTCTGGAGGGTCATAATGGGTAAGGAAGGCCTTAACACTAGGATCTGCCTTTTTGAGGGCTGTCCATTCGTGCTCCCACAAAACCACAACTTTTAACCCGTAAGTAGCCTTTAAAGAATTCAGTTTGTCTTGAAACTCTTGGTACATTTCCCCAAAAGTCTTTTGGGTTAGGACACACAAGGTGTGGGGGACAAAGCATAATTTACAACCGTGGAAGAAACAACCGTTGTACTCATACACTGTCTCAACCCCGTCAATCTGTGTGTATCCATCTACATGGTAAGGCCCAAAAGCCTTCTCCCCCCGATTCAAAGCATGTTGGATAAAAATATCTTTATCCTGGGCCAAGTACTCCAACCATTGAATGGAACCACTAGAGTAGGCCTTGAATTGGCGTCGGTAGTTGTCTGGCGATGGGATAGCTATAGATTCAGGAGTTAGATAGTGTGTACGATAGGTTTTCATGCACGCTGATGCAATAGTTGTACAGCTCCAGGGGTCAATGCCCGCATCTTTGATTACCTCTTCTCTGAATCTGAGGCATCCTTCACGAAGTATAACAACGTCATTGTCACAGTATGATTCCATCTCTTTATGGAAATCAAAAGTGCCATGTCTTACGGTCTCGTACCATGTCATGAATCTCTCACGCTCTTTGGGAGACATTTGATCACACCCGTACATTTCGGGGGCTGGATAAGATCCTATATAATGTAGATTCTCCTCAGATGTGAAGAAATGAGGGAAATAGCCTTTGACAGAGTTTTCAAAACCCAAGGCCTCTGGCATTTGAGCCAATCTCATGGGTAAGAAGCTTAAGCTGTCAATGTATCTCTGTTTGAAGGCGGGGTCAACAAAGCATAATATTTTACTCCCTTGAGCTATGACACTGGGTGCCACGCCTTGCTGTATCAAAGGGTTCAGAAGCAGATAGGAGTCATAGGCCCTAGCATTGTGAGCTATAAACGTGAAGTTTCTGTACTGGGCTTTTCTAAAATGTTTTAGAAAGAGTCGGGCACAATCGGGTCCCTCGGCCGACCATTTTTCACCCTTGAAAGTCATGGTTGACACAAAAATAGGCAAATGAACCCCTGATTGCTGAGTTGTCTCAAAATCATAAAACACATATTTCTCTGTATGTTCATCTTCAGCCAAGGGCTGAATGTAACACTCATGTGTTACTTCTTGAACTGCTTCCGCGTCTCTGCTTTTCAAAGGACCTTTACAGATTGGGCAGTGTATAATTCCACAAACATGAGGTTTAGGGCTATCTATTTTAAGGTTGTAATTGCAATGACATTTTGGACATTTCTTGTTAATGTCACAACTGCTTACAGATTTACATGCCTTGGGATGCCATGTTTCAGTTTTGTGTTTTTCGTAACAGTAGGCCGAACGACATGTGCGGTGACAATCCGCACAGGGGGTCAAGTTTAGCGGCTGCATAGGGCAATGTTTATCCAGACATACTGAACAGTTGTAACGGCACGAGTGCCCCCCCATGCGTGTGTAGCCGGTATGACAGGCTGGACAGACATATGGCGCGCCTAAAAAGGCTGTGATGTTAGTTACGGCATAGTAATGCTCATTTTGCACATAAAAGTACATAGTCTTAGGATGTGGTTCGGGTATATTTGGAACTTGAGGAGAGCGTCATTAGCCCTACTGTGGTACAAAACCACAATCTTGATGTTCAGAAAGTTTTCAAATTTGACTATGTCTGAGAAAGCCACAGCATCCTGTATACCGAGACCCACCGCAGTTGTAGCTCGAGAGCTTTATGTAACGCGGCTTGATCAGTACATCCGGGGCTGAGTAAGTGGGCCAAACCTATGGCAAAACATAGCTTATTACCTGGATTGTGAACGTTTATGAGATAGGCCCTTTTATTGCTTATGATTTCGGACTGCATTAAACTCTCGAGCTTTCGTCTCTGACCCCCGCCCCCTTGTGGTTGGCGTACTAATTGTACTACAAGTTCGAGGGTCCTATCTGCTAGCACGTTTAAATTTGACTGTACAAGGCGTTCTAGCAGTTTAACAAATTGTTCAAGCTCTGCTTCACCATTCTGTAAAATAAGCGATACCTTGCTCTGTAGACTGTCTCCACAAATTTCCAACTGTAAGAGATCCCTAGGTTCGCTATAATCTCTGATCCTAGCTAACAGTTCATTCAAAGTGTCCATAAGCATTACGTAAAACACAGCATATTCCCGAATCTGACCCCCCCATGCGAAATTGAAAAACTGGCGAACCTCAATATTGTTGAATTTATTCGACGCAAAACATGTACACTTCGATCAAGACCTCCCCCCTCCAGATTTACTAGGCAATTGTCCAACTGTTCAAAAACATCGTATTGGGTTTCAGACTCTTCGGACATTGGTGTTAAAGGCTGATTTATAGGTGTCTGGGGTGCCGAATTAAACCTAGCGCTCTCGTTCTGTACACTGATCTCAAGACCGCCCCCCTCCAGATTTGCTAGACATTTGTCCAACTGTTCAAAAACATCATATTGACTTTCAGACTCTTCGGACAATGTTGTTAAAGGCTGTCTTAGAGGTGTCTGTGGGGCCGAATTAAACCTAGGGCTCGCGTTAAGCTGTGTAATTAGAGATATGATGGTTTCGGGAATCTGTGTTAACATGTTTTCCTCGGAAGGCCCTGACTCATTCATACGTGTAATAATGTCTATGAGTTCGGAGGGAATCTGGGATAATAGATTTTCATCTATTGTCATTATGTCAATTACCCCCGAATCATTCATATGGTTAACTATATCTTGGAGCTCTGTAGGGATCCTGGCTAAGAGTGTTTCAATTGTCTCACTTTGGTCTATAGGGGGCGCCATCTGTCTAATTAAGGATGTGTGTGTGTGTGTGTGTGTGTGTTACATGTGTGTTTTTTAACGGCGGTATTTGCTTGTTTAGCCCTAATGTTTTTTAACATACGGGGTAGCTCGCTACGCCAGAATGACACATCCTGATTGTATTGATGCTCGAGTAGAATACACATGCGCCTCTGGAGTAGAGCCTTTCGTGATTTTAAACCCAGGGTAAACGCTTTGAAAAAACGTTCTTGGTCTATTTCAGAATCTGCTGTTCCCCCCCACAGAAATTGGCCGATTCAAGAAGGTTGGCAGCTTCACAGAACATCAAATCGTCTACCTCAGAAATGTCATTTAAATCTTTGACATCATCAGGTTTCGCTGGTGTCTTTGGAGCCTCCTCGGGGATGCTTGTCTGGGCATCCTCCGATGTTTGTGCGTTGTGTTCATAAGCCGGTGAGGAGTCTGAAATAAAAATAAT